>NW_027228749.1:0-193013 GCF_037783145.1 Equus przewalskii | reverse complement strand
CAAAAAATGTATGTAAGGGTGCCACAAATGCTCAATAATTGTGATCTCCTATTAGTTTTATCAGTAACATCATCTAGATCATTAAGGATCTATCTTCTTTTTAAATGATTGCATTTTTTGGTCTGACTACGTTAATATACACTTAATATGTAATTTTTGAGTAATAAATTGATTGGGCTATTTTCTTATTAAAAATAGTACTGCAGAGAATCTTGTATGGCAGAGGTATATTACACATATGTCCTTGGCAATTCTGTAGGATAGAGACTGTCCTCTTATCCACCCTGTAGCCAACCTATCAATGTTAAATACTGCTAACAAAACTTTGCCAACAATCAAACCCTCAAAAGCAAATTTCCTTAAGCTGTTACCATCTCAGTTTAAAGACTCTGGACAATTGGCATGATATCCTAGATTAGCTGAAACTGAGATATTTTTTTCTCTCTATTCTATTTTCTTTGTTTTCTTCTGTTCTTAGGTCGCAACTTCCTAATAAAATGGTCAGCAACAACAACGTTGCTTGCGGAAATGTTAGTGCTTCCATTGTTCACATGCTGGTCTACCCAATATTGTGCGTGGAGCCAGGGAAAAAGAGATCTGCATTGTGCCCCACTCTGGCCCTCTTCTGGAGATGACTTCTTCCATTAGGCAAGGATTATGTGGAGTCAAGAGGAGAATCCCACATCCTCCCTCCCCCATAGGCCTATCCATTGTACAAAGAATCTCAGAATCCCTTGCCCAGTGTCTTTTAGCCCATGTGCAAGGTTTGTGGATCTTTTTTCCTTCCATTGTCAAACTGAGTCGATGGGGTAACATTTTTTTGTACTCAGACCTCTGGCTTGTGGGTGGTGTGCCATCAAGAGGCTGCTTTTCAGAGAGATCTAGTGGATGAAGCATGGATATGTTGGAGATGCAGAACACAACCTGGTTCCAGCAGGCTAGTGGGCAAGCTCCAACAGAGGGTCTCAGCATACTTCGTTTCTCTGTTGTGTCACTCCAAGAAGTCTAGGAATTCTAAACTCATCCTTATCACCCAAGCGATTACAAAGATTTTCAAAAGTAAGTAACTTGGCTGAGAAAATACAATACTAGTAAACTGAGAAAGGATTTTTTTCTAACTTGATAGATTATAGCCTGTCTAAAATCAATTATAAACTAAGAAATAAAATCTATGTCCACTGGAATTTTGTGAAAATGTATTTGATATTTTATTTATGAATGAGACAAATGAAATGAAAATAAAAAGATGTTGAATACAAACAAACCTCAAAATACACCATATACCAAGATGGGTTTTAATGGAAGAAAATAAAAATAAATAACTCTTACATATTGAGGGAAATGGGGAAGCCATTCTGGCTTAAATCTGATTCAGGCTAAAATTTGTTTTTCCCAGAGCAGCCTGGGTTATAGCACAACAGACATGCACTGTACCTCTGCTTCAAACATTTTCCCAAAGCAAAAAATGCGCTCTTTCAAGACAGGGATGTAATGTCTCGCTGTCTCTCTGATGCTGATACCAATACTTCTTTGAATATAAGCGTTTCTTCCCAGAGAACTAAGGACAAGCTGACCTTCTCTGTATGTGCGAAACTTCGACAAAACATCTCCTTGTGCCTTTGGGGAAAAAATTGTATTCCCGTCACACTTGATGTATGTTCTTTGTTCTGAAATGGTATATAGCCATGTTGTAAATCATGCTTCTCCGGAGTGCTTTCTTCCCTGTTGAAGAGACAGCTTCTGGATTAATCCTCAGCTCAGTAAATATCCCTCCATTTTTCTCATCTATAGGTTGGTTATTGATTATTTACCTCGACAAGCTAAACCTCTAAATCCTTTAGAGGACAATATGCAGCTTTAAATGCAAATTATGAAAATTAGGGCTGGTTGTTAATGAACCCTTAACACATTAACATCTTAAAGGAGGAAAATCATAATCATTAAAACAGAAAGGTGTTTGAAAATATTCACCATCAACTTATGATTTTAAAAAACTTCTTAGCATAATAGGAATAAGAAGAGAACAGCCCTAATCTGCTAAAGGGTAGCTTGCAAAACAAAAACAAACAAAAAACCTTCAGCAAACGTTATAGTTGGTGATAAAACACTGACTTCCCCCTCCAACCTTACCAATCAGAAACCATCAGGAATCAGGCAGATGGGCCTCCTGTGACCACTTCTCTGCAACACTGTGATGGAGAGCTTAGCTAGTGAGCGAAGGCAAGAAAAACAAAGAAACAGTTTAAGAAGTGAAAATGAAAAATGAACACTATAATTACTTACATATATGAAGGGTAAATTACTAGAATTATTAAGAGAATTGAGTTTGCTCGGTATACACAAAAATTTAAAAATCAGAAAAAGCGAGCTACATTGAGGAATCAAAAAACAAAGGTTATTAAAAACATTGTAAACATTGAACAATTGTAGCGTATAATTCGATCACATATACTGGGGAGGGGAAGGGCAGAATGAAATATGATCCCTACCCTCACCATAACCAAAATCATTTCAAAGTGGATTAGCACCTAAATGTGAGATGAAACCTAAAGTGATTTTAGTCAGTATCATATAGCAGGGTATTTCCATGGTCTCAAGAGTAACCAGAAATTTTAATAATAAGACCAAAACACTAATTCTTAATGAAGAGACTGATCAATTTGACTTCCTCAAGAATCTCTGTTCATCAAAACACAGAATAAGGAGTAAAAAAGAGTCACAATTTGGGTGAACGTATTTGTAGTTGGCGTAATCAGCTGGTACTGAAGACATTTAATGAATTCTTATAAAAAAAAAAAAAGAAGAAGAAAAAGACAGCCCTATAGAAAAATCACCAAGGTCTTGGGGGAAAAATCTTATATGAGAGAGTAAGTGGCTAGCAAACATGTAATGGTGCTCAAATTAATCACCAATAAGGGACATTAAAAATGAAACCTCAATGAAAGAACATTATAGATGGGCAAAAAAAAGAAGAATTAAGTGAGAGTGTGGGATGAGGCAGAAGATTTTGACCTGAGAGGGTCATAATTATAACGCATGAGAGGAATAGATTAAAGAACTAATACTATCTTACTTCATCTGTGTGTAGGCTACACAGGTGTGTGTATTATAACCATTTGTTATATTGTACATATAGGTTCTGTTCATTTGACTTTATGTCCATCACATACTTTTCAAAGTCTCTTGCCCTCCACAATGAATCCTATGGAAGAGAGATTTGTTGTTGAGATTCCAAGATTTAGTTTCACGAGAAACATGTGGACATTACTCTTTACCACAGCCAAGGACAACCCAAGGGAGACAAGACCCCTTGAGCTGAGCTTTAGGATGATGTGAGCTCGAAGAATACTTCCAGGAACCAACCTGTAACTGAAAATAAAAGCTAAATTCCTTTATTTGTATTACTTAAACACTCTGAAAGGGCTATAGGCCAAACCATAACGATTCAAATCTCTCCTTTGCTTTTCCATTGCTGCTTTCATAGCACATAACTTCTCTTTACTTCCTCTCCTCCAAGGTCTCTGACAAAATTCTTCTGCAGTCCTTGCTTTGTGTGTCTTCTCAGCCCAGCCCACTTCCTCCAGCTTCTTCGCTGAAGAAGGAGAAAAAGGAGGAGGAGGAGGAGGAGGAGGAGGAGAAAGAGGAGGGAAAGGAAAGGAAGAGGCAGAAGAAAAGGAGGAGGAGGGGAAGGAGGAGAAGAAGATGACCTGAATATGGCGGAAGCTTCTCACAGGCCAGGAGTAGGTAAGGAAGGGAGTCAAAGACTGATTTTTTTCAGCAAACAGTAAAGGGGAAATTGGGGTGCATTACAGTCTTTAAAACTTTGTCATGTAAGTAATCCATCATTTTCCTTTACATAGAT
The DNA here is from genome assembly GCF_037783145.1 of Equus przewalskii. NCBI lineage: Eukaryota > Metazoa > Chordata > Mammalia > Perissodactyla > Equidae > Equus > Equus przewalskii. The sequence goes on along the minus strand of NW_027228749.1, from coordinate 189,151 downwards.
CAGAAATCCTACTCCGCTGACCCCCACCGCCTAAATCCTGATTCCTGTTTTACAGAAAAATGTTCAAAAACAAGAAATTGTGCATCACAATATTGAATTTTTTATTAAAATTTCAGATTTCCAACAAAGGCTAAAAATAAAAAAATAAATAAAACAACTTTGATGCTTCCAACATAAGTTTATCACCATCATTTTATACTCAGAATGCAGAAAGACAGTCGTAGAAGGAGGAAACTCTAGAAATTGAATAAATCAAGTTTATCTTTAAAACGGAAAGAGATTAAAAACTCCCAAAATGTCACTGATCTTCGACTTGAAACTACAGTTAGGTAGAGGAATCCTCTAGAGATTTTGGGATGAAAATTAATCACTCATAGTGTCTCTAACGCAGTCACCCTCAAATTGCAATGCTTTTGAGGGAGTGTCCAAGCGGAAAAACAAAACGGGATAAACAATTCCCAGATCCCAGATTCTGTCGCTCATTTCCTTTTTTGAAAAGTGTAATTTTCAGGCTCACACCTGTTGACACACACTGCCAGGTAGACGGAATCCTTCCCGGAACACCGATGGGCCCACGGTGGGGACACGCGGAGGCACGGTGGCTGGCGATGTTAATAAACTCGGTTCACAGTGTCACATGTACAGATGCCAGGGGCCTCTCACCACCTCTGTGTGAGGGCCGCTCTCCGCAGCTCCCCTCCTGTCCACGCGGGCTCCTCCCCACAAGACTCCCCCTTCCGTGGGCCACTGACGCCTCCCCCGCCACTGGGGTGACTGCCAGGCCCCGTGGCTGTTCTTCTTCTGGGACCTTCATCTCTTGATCTTCACTCCATAGTGAGACGTGGCCTGGTGGTCAGCCCAAGGTCCAGCCAGAGAATCAGTGACCTGATGGCCCTCTGGGTTCCTGCAATCTTCCAGGACAAAGGTTGAAAGTAACAATGGCCTTAGGTCCAAACATTTAAAATTGCAGACCCACCACAAACACTTGCCGGTTGAAAGGTACGAACTCATGAGTGGGGTGTTTACTATGCAGAGCGCCAAATGCTACTCTATATATGCAAGCACCTCAACGCCCCAGGGCTCTGCAAAGTCCCAGTTTAGTTTGACTCCCAGTTGTGCTCTGCTCAGAATTGCCGTGTGGATTTTAGTTCTCACTCTCCTAATCTTGATGGCCAGAACCATGAAATGACCAGACTTGACCGCTGGGAAGATGGCAGCCTTACAAGAAATGCTAAAGGGACTTATTTAAGTGGAAAAGAAAAGACCACAAACAGGAAGAAGGAAATTATTTTTAGAAAACAATAAGATTGCTGGTAAAGGCAAATATACAGTAAAGGTAGCAGATCAACCACCTATGAAGCTAATATGAAAGTCAAAAGACAAAAGTACTAAAATTATCTATTTCCATGATAGGAGGATATTGGATACAGATGCACAAAAAAAGAGGTTAAATATGATATAAAAAACGTAAAATGTGGGGGGAGGGGAGTAAAAGAGTAGAACTTTTAGCAAGTGGTCGAACTTAAGAGACCATCAACTTAATACAGATTGCTATAGAGTAGGTTATTATATATGAACCTAATGGTAACCACAAACCAGAAACCTATAATAAATACACAAAAAAGTAAGAGAAAGGAATCCAAACATAATATCAAAGAAAGCCATACCAACCATAAGGGAAGAGAGCAAGAGAAGAAGAATGGAACAGAGACAAATTACTAAACCATCTAGAAAAAAAGTAACAAAATGGCAATGAGTACATACTTATCAATAGCTACTTTAAATGTCAATGGACTAATTGCTCCAATCAAAAGACATAGGGTGGCCAATTGGATAAAAAAAACAAGACCCATACATATGCTGTATGCAAGAGACACACTTCGGACCTAAAGGCACTCACAAACTGAAAGTGAAGGGGTGGAAAAAGATACTCCATGCAAATGGCAATGAAAAGAAAGCTGGGGTAGCAATACTTATATCAGACAAAATAGACTTTGAAACAAAAACTGTAACAAGAGACAAAGAAGGGTACTACGTAATGATAAAGAGAACAGTCCAACAAGAGGATATAACACTTGTAAATATCTATCCATCCAACATGGGAGCACCTAAATATACAAAGCAATTATTAACAGACATAAAAGGAGAAATAGACAGTAAGAAAATAATAGTAGGAGACTTTAACTTTCCACTTACACCAATGGATAGATCATCCAAACAAAACATCAATAGGAAACATTGGCCATAAATGACATGTTAGACCAGATGGATTTAGTACATATATACAGAACATTCCATCCCAAAACTCCAGAATTCATGTTATTTTCGAATGCACATGGAACACTCTCCAGGATAGATTACATATTAGGTGACAAAACAAGTCTCAATGAATTTAAGAAGATTGAAATAATACCAAGCATTTTTTTCTGACCACAACAGTATGAAGCTAGAAATCAACTATAGGAAGAAAATTGGAAAAGCCACAAATATGTGGAGTTTAACAAATACTACTTAACAATGATTGGGTCAATGAAGAAATGGAAGGAGAAATCAAAAAATACCTGGAGACAAATGAAAGTGAAACTACGACAAGCAAAACTTTGTGGGATATGGTGAAAGCAGTTCTAAGAAGGATGTTTACAGGAATACAGGTCTACCTCAACAAATAAGAAAAATCTCAAATAAACAATCTAACAGTGCACCTAAAGGAGCCAGAAAAAGAAGAAAGGAAAGACAAAACCCAAAATCAGTAGGAGAAAGGAAATAATAAAAATCAGAGGAGAAATAAATAAAATAGAGACTAAAAAAGAAGTCGAAAAAAAATCAATGACACGAAGATCTGGTTCTTTGAAAAGATAAACAAAATTGGCAAACATTTAGCTAGACTCACCAAGAAAAACAGAGAAGTCTCAAATAAATGAAATCAGAAATGAAAGAGGAGAAATTACAATAGACAGCTCAGAAATACAAAAGAGTACAAGAGAATACTAGGAAAAGCTATAGGCCAACAAACTGGATAATATAGAAGAAATGGATAAACTCTTAGAATCATACAACCTTCCAAAATGGCATCAAGAAAAAATAGAGAATTTGAATAATCACCAGTAGAATGAAAACAGTAATCAAAAACCTCCCAGAAAAATAAAAGTCCAGGACCAGACAGCTTCCCTGGTGAAATCTACCAAACAGTCAAACAAGACTTAATACCTATCCTTCTCAAACTCCTCAAAAAATTAAAGATGAGCTTCCTAACTCATTCCATGAAGCCAACATTACCATGATATCAAAACTAGACAAGGACAACACAAAAAAAGAAAATTACAGGCCAATATCACTGCTGAACATTGATGCAAAAGTCCTCAACAAAATATTAGCAAATAGAATCCAATAATACATTAAAATCCCATACGCCATGATCAAGTGGGATTTATTCCAGGGATGCAGGGATGGTTCAACATCCACATATCAATCAACATGATACACCACATTAACAAAATGAAGAATAAAAATCACATGATCAATTCAATAGATGCAGAGAAAACATTTGACAACATACAGCATCCATTTTTGATAAAAGCTCTGCATAAAATGAGTATAGAATTAAAGTACCTCAAAATAATAAAAGACATATATGACAAACCCACAGCTAATATCACTCTCAATGGAGAAAAACTGAAAGCTGTTCCTCTAAGAACAGGAACCAGACAGGGAATCCCACTTTTGCCACTCTTATTTAACATAGTGTTGGAAGTCCTAGCCAGAGCAATTAAGCAAGAAAAAGAAATAAAAGAGATTCAAATTGGAAAAGAAGAAGTGAAACTGTCACTATTTGCAGATGACATGATTTTATATGTAGAAAACCCTAAAGAATCCACCAAAAAACTTTTAGAAATAGTAAATGCATATGGTAAAGTCGTAGGAGACAAAATAAGCATACAAAATTCAGTTACATTTCAATATGCTAACAACAAAGTAGCAGAAAGAGAAAATAAGAATGCAATCCCATAAACAATTGCAAAATAAAAAATAAAAAAAGAATAAAATACCTAGGAATAAATTTAACCAAAGAAGTGAAAGACTTGTACTCTGAAAACTATAAAACATTGCTGAAATATTTTTTTTGAAACAGAAATGGAAAGATACTCCATGCTCTTGGATTGGAAGAATTAACATAGTTAAAATGCCCATATTGTGTAAAACAATCTACAGATTCAATGCAATCCCAATCAGAATCCTAATGACATTCTTCATGAAAATAGAACAAAGAATCCTAAAATTTATGTGGAACAACGAAAGATCCTGAATAGCCAAAGAAATCCTGAGAAAAAAGAACAAAGCTGGAGGTATAACATTCCCTGATTTCAAAATATGCTACATAGCTATAGTAATCAAAACAGCATGTTATTGGCAGAAAAACAGACACACAAATCAATGGAACAGAATTGAGAGCCGAGAAATAAACCCACACACCTATGGACAACTAATTTTCAATAAGAGAGCCAGAAATCTATAATGGAGAAAAGAAAATCTCTTCAATAAGTGATGTTTGGAAAACTGGACAGCCACATGCAAGAGGATGAAAGTAGACCATCTTACAGCATAAACAAAAATTAACTCAAAATGGATTAAAGACTTGAATGTAAGACCTGAAACCATAAAAATTCTCAAAGAAAAGACAGGCAGTATGCTCTTTGACATCAGTCTTAGCAGCATATTTTCAAATACCATGTCTGATCAGGCAAGGCAAACAATAGAAAAAAAATAAACAAATAGACCACATCAAACTAAAAAGCTTCTTCATAGCAAACGAAACCGTCAACAAAATGAAAAGACAACCTAACAATTAGGAGAAGGTATTCCCAAAAAATTGGATAACTTGGAAGAAATGAATAAATTCTTAAATCATACAACCTTCCAAAACTGAATCAAGATTAAATAGAGAATTTGAATAGACCAATCGCCAGTAAGGAGATTGAAACAGTGTATCTGATTAATGGGTTAATAGCCAAAACATATAGAGAACTCATACATCTCATCAACAAATAAACAAAGAAACCAATTAAAAAATGAGTAAAAGATCTGAACAAACATTTTTCCAAAAAAGATATACAGATGACCAATAGACACATGAAAAGATGTTCAACATCACTAATTATTAGAGAAATGCAAATCAAAACTACAATGAGAGGGCTCAGCCCAGTGGCATAGTGGTTAGGTTCATGAGCTCAGCTTTGGTGGCCTGGGGTTCATGGGTTCAGATTCTGTGTGTGGACCTACACACTGCTCATCATGTCATGCTGTGGCAGCATCCCAAATGTAGAAAAGAGAGAGAAAGATTGGCAACAGATGTTAGCTCAGGGCCAATCTTCCTCAGCAAAAACAAAAAAAAAAACAACAAAAAACACACTCCCTGATTTCAAAATATACTACAAAGCTATAGTAATCAAAACCGCATGGTACTGATACAAAAACAGACACACAGATCAATGGAACAAAACTGAGAGAGCAGAAAAAAACCCATACATCTATGGACAGCTAATTTTCAACACGGGAGCCAAGAACATACAAGGGGGGAAGGAAAGTCTCTTCAATAAATGGTGTTGGGAAAACTGAACAGCCACGTGCAAAAGAATGAAAGTAGACCATCATCTTTCAGCATACACAAAAATTAAAGCAAAATGGGTTAGAGATTTGATGTTAAGACACGAAACCATAAAAATTATAGAAGAAAATATAGGCAGTATGTTCTTCAACATTGGTTTTAGCAGCATATTTTCAAGTACCATGTCTTACTAGGCAAGGGAAACAATAGAAAAAATAAACAAATGGGACCACATCAAAATAAAAAAGCTTCTGCACAGCAAAGGAAACCATCAACAAAATGAAAAGAAACTTAACAATTGGGAGAGGATATGTGCAAGTCATATATCTGATAAGGGGTTAATTATTCAAAATATAGAAAGAACTCATACATCTCAACAACAACAAAACTAAGAACCCAATTACAAAATAGGCCAAATTTCTGAAGAGACATTTTTCCAAAGAAGATACACAGATGGCCAGGAGGCACATGAAAAGATGTTCAACATCAATAATTATTAGGGAAATGCAAATCAAAACTTCTATGAGATACCACCTCACACTCGTCAGAACAACTATAATTAACAAGAGAGAGGAAGAACAAGTGTTGGAGAGGATGTGGAGAAAAGGGCACTCTGATACACTGGTGGTGGGAGTGCAAACTGGTGCAGCCACTATGGGCAACAGTATGGAGATTCTTCAAAAAGTTAAGAATAGAATGACCATACGATCCAGCTATTCCACTGCTGGGTATTTACCCAAGAACATGAAAACATGAATGCGTAAAGATATATGCACCTCTAGGTTCATTGCAGCATTATTCACAATAGCCAAGACTTGGAATCCTCCTAGGTGCCCATCAAGGGGCGAATGGATAAAGAACATGTGGTACATGTACACAATGGAATACTGCTCAGCCATAAAATAAGATGAAATCTTGCCATTTGTGACAACATGGATGGACCTTGAGGGTATTATGCTAAGTGAAATAAATCAGAGGGAGAAAGTCAAATACTGTGTGGTCTCACTCATAAATAGAAGATAAGACAATAAGAAGCAAACACATAGAGACAGAGATTGGATTGGTGGTTACCAGAGGGGAAGGGAGGAGGGAAGAGGACAAAAGGGGTATTTAGGCACATATATATGGTGATGGATGGTAAGTAGTCTTTGGGTGGTGAACAAGATGTAATCTACACAGAAATTGAAATATAATGATGCATACTTGAAATTTATATAAGGTTATAAACCAATGTTAACTCAATAAAAGAGAAAAAAAAAAGCACTTGGGGCCAGTCCCAGTGGCCGAGTGGTTAGGTTTGGTGCTTTCTGCTTCAGCATCCCTGCGTCAGTGGTGTGGTCCTACACTACTCTGTTAGTGGCCGTGCTGTGCTGGTGGCCCACATACAAAACAATAGAGGAAGACCGGCATGGATGTTAGCTCAGGGCAAATCTACCTCAGAAAAAAAGAAGCCTACTCAGAACTAATTCGTGAAATAGAGAAGAAGAGGAGAAAGAGCAAACAAAACTGTTTAGTTTCCCCTAGAAACAGACTCCAGGCTCCAGGGATGATGCAATCACATCTCCTAACCAGAAGTGTTTATGCGCCTTGATTCTTTTGTTTTTAATTTTAATTTTTTTGAGGTGTAGTTCACATACAACATTTATTAATTTCAGGTGTATGACATAATGATTTGATATTTGTATATATTTCAAAATGATCACCAGACATAGTTACAGGATTTCATTTCTTGTCATGAGAACTTTTAAGATCCACTCTTTTAGCAACTTTCAAATATGCAATACAGTGTTGTTAACCACAGTCACCATGTTGTACATTACATCTTTGTGACATTTATTTTGTAGCTAGGAATTTGTACCTTTTGATTCCTTTCACCACTTCACCCACCTGCACACCTCTGACAACTGCCAATCTGTTCTCTGTATCTAAGAGCGTGGATTTGGGTTTTGGTTCTGTTTCTTTTTCTTTTCACAGTTTGCATATAAGTGAGATCAACATTTGTCTTTCCTTGTCTGACTTATTTTACTTAACAGAATGCCCTCAAAGTCCATCCATGTTGTTGAAAATGGCAAGATTTCATTCCTTTTTCTGGCTGAATAATATTCCTCTGTGTGTGTGTGTGTGTGTGTGTGTATCACATTTCCTTTATCCATCATCTGTTGATGGACACTTAGGTGGTTTCCCTATCTTGGCTATCGTAAATAAAGCCTCAGTGAATACGGGGTTGCATGTATCTTTTCGACTTAGTGTTTTCATCTTCTTCAGATAAATACCCAGAAATGGAATTCCTGGAACTTATGATAGCTCCAGTTTTAATTTTTTGAGGAAGCTCCCTACTGTTTTCCATAGTGGCTGCACCAATTCACATTCCCACCAACGGTGCACAAGGCTTCCCTTCCCTCCACATCCTCACCAACAGTTGATATTTCTTGTCTTTTTAGGATAGCCATTCTAACAGGTGTGAAGTGATAGCTCCTTGTGATTTTGATTTGCATTTCCCTGATCCTTAGTGATGTTAATTGTCTTTTCACACACCAGTTGGCCATCCGTCCATCTTCCTTGGAAAAAAATGTCTCTTCAGATCCTCTGCCCATTTTTTAATTAAATTGTTTGTCTTTGTGTCAGTGAATTGTATGAGCTCTTTATATATTTTGGATATTAGCCCCTTATCAGAGACATGATTTGCAAATATTTTCTCCCATTCAGTAGGTTGCCTTTTCATTTTATTGATAGTTTACTTTGCTGTGCAGAAGCTTTTTAGTTTGATGTAGTCCCATCTGTTTATTTTTACTTTTGTTGCCTTTGCTTTAGGTGTCGAATCTAAAAAAATCATCTGTAAGACTGGTGTCAAGGTCTTGATTCTTCTTAATGGTCTGAACAAGGGAGTTCCTGAGAGGGGCTCACAGGAGAAGGTGACAGTGCCTTTGTGTTCAAAGTGCAGAGGGAACAGCTGAGCACTCCTGCCTTCTTGACTTACAGCAAGTGGGCCCAGGACTGACAAGGGAGAGGGAGGTTGTGCCATCAAAATAAACCCAAATCATGTTTTCCAAGTGCATTAATGAACATAACACTTTCACATTTAGTTATATCCATGTGCCTGTAGCATTGGCTACCTAATACTTTTGTTGCATTGATTTACACTTTTATGTAGAAAATTCATTTTTGAAATTGTGTATCACTACCACAACAGAAACACCAGTATGAATTGCCAAAGCAAGATGCAACTATAAAATTAGACAAAAGGGAAAAAAGCAGTATTGTTATAGCTAATAACAGAGTTGGTAAGCAGAGCTCATGAGATTCCACAAGCATTCCCTGAAGGCTGGGTAGTGGCCGCCTTAGAGCAGCCTAGAGCAATGCTGGGGCTGGAGTGATCGATATAAGAAAACCCCTGTTATGCCCAGTTTACCACTGCCCCGCAAAAGCAAGGGCATGAAGTGATTCTTTACCTGCCGTGGGTTCGGGGACCACCCAGAGATCAGTATAGACCCAGGAGCTGCTGGCACTGGGGATCAAATAAATGGACTAAAATGAACCTCATGCTGAGCAAGAAGTCAGGAACTTGAAATCAAACATCTCATGTGTAACTGACTGGTTAGATGAATGAGCTAGACCTGCATTATCTCAGACGGTGTCCACTAGACACATGAGGCAATTGAGTGCTTGAAATGTGGCTAGTGCTGAGAAACTGAGTTTTTTGTTTATTTATTTTTTACTTAATTTTAACTAATTTGAACTGAAGTTCAACTAGTGGCTGCAGTATAGGACAGCAGAGGTTAGAGAATAACCATTATACCATAAAATCATCTGCTTTCTTTCCTTGTCGCAATAAACAAATTTAATACGAGCTCGCACATAATAACAATTCTGAATGGCTTTCTCCACGTGCTTAGATACAGCTGAATGTCAGTTCAGTCCTGGGGACCATCTCCCCTGCTGCCTTTGCCTCCTCATTAGGAGTCCCCACCTCCCCAGAGATCAATCTCCCTGCCTCTCCAGGAGACTGGGTCTTGGCTAACACCGCTAGTCACACAGAGCTCTTCCCAAGTGATGGCTTCACGCCTTCCCTCCCAAGTTTGACTGATATCGCTGTAGCACTGTGTTGGCCCAAACGTTGTGCACTGAGGAGTTTCTGTGTTTTTGAAGGCATGGGGCAAGTCAGTGAATCCAGGCTCTCGTTGTTGGGAGACCACAAAGAGCTACGCAATCTTTGGGTGGATTAGATGAAGTGGGAGTAATACGGTCATGTCCGTGTGCGACACATGATTACAGTTTCCCAGGTATGCCTTAATAGGTAGCATTTTGCTGAATTTTGCAAATCTCATTTCTCTACTGCACAGACAAGACTGCAGTATAAGAATGGAAGTCACAGAAACAATGGCCTCATAGGACAAGTCAGGAAAGTAAGGGAAAACTTGTCTTTACTATGGGACAAGTAAGGAAAAAGTTTTGAGGTAGGACTTGAACGGTGATGGAGAGGTCTTGACCCTCAATGGGAGCCAAACGGCCGAGCCCAGGGAAGCTCTGGCACCTCAGGGTCTTCCATCTGGATGCCATTACTTTTCATTCCCAAGTCCCTCCTGAGGGCGGAAGGGCATCCTGGAGCAAAACAAAAGCACAGCAGGTTTCCCAGATCTGCCAGGAGCAGAGGGTGAGACAGGACCAGAACGGAGAAGCAAAGAGGTTTAGACACAGAGAATTACAACGGGTTTGTTACCTATACACCAATGGGCAGCTGGCTTTATTTAAAGAGTAAGAAGGACATGTCTTCCAATGGTTCAAGGGCTAAACTTTCCTTGAAAGTGTGTTCACCTGGAATATATTTCAAAGCTGGCTATGATGTGTGTGCAGATATTAATACGAAAACTATATTTGAATAGTAGCAGTAAATAAGAGACTTTGAATGAGTTTTCTCACACATTTACTCATAATAATGGGAAACAGTTATTAGAATGCTGTCCTCAAACAAAGACAAAAGCAGAATTTATAAGAGAGTCAGAAAAGAGAGGAGAAAGAAAACACCACAGACAGCTTGGGAATGGGGAATTGTATTTTTCTTTCCTTGGTAAATGGATGAGCTGAAAGCCATCAAATCGCTAGTCTGACAGCTTGTTCTGTGAAGCTGACAAGCTCATCAGGTAAACGATTTTGGCTACTTACAGATGCTCCAAAAATTCTTGAAGCTGTAGCTATGGAATGAATGGGGCGACTTTTCTTTGTGTAATACCTGCCGATGTCCTTCCTTTGGCACCTCTGAGTGAGTTAGGCCTAAATGTACTGTTTTCCTCATCAGAATTTCCCAATTTCATCTCTCCCCTTTGGGGGTCATAATTGTTCTTAAGAGAGCAGATTTGACCACAAACGCTCCAGTCTCTCTTTGGCACAGTATTAACAGTTGGATATCAGCTTAAAATAACGGTTGTGAGCAACATACAAGGAATCAGATAGCAGATAGCAGAGGAAAGTCAAAAACCTGAGGACAGCAAAAATACCACAAGAGATATTTTGAACTTACTTTGCATCCTAGACTAGGCCAAACCAGAAGAACAAGTGTCAACATCACTCTGGCAATAACCAAGTTGCTTTCAACTTTCTTTACTGAGGCATAATAAATATAAAGGACCAAAAGGGCACAGTTCGAACACCTTTATCCACGTAAACCAACCGGTTTACTACTGAATACTACTACTACTACTGAATAACTACTGACGTAGTGCCCAGACTGAGGTGTAGACCATTTCCAGACCCCAGAAAGCTTCCTCATGGCTCTTCCCGTGCAAGATCCAGCAATCGCACTCCTTGCTATTTATCCAAAGGAGTTAAAAAGTTATGCCCCTGCAAAAGCTTGCCCACCAATGTTTATAGCAGCTTTATTCGTAATTGTCAAAACCGGGAAGCAATCGAATGTTTTCAATAGTCGCGTAGATAAATAAACTGTGGTCCATCCAGGCAGTGAAATATTATTGAGCACTAAAACGAAATGAGATATCAAGCTGTGAAAAGACATGGAGGAATCTCAAATGCATATTACTAAGTGACAGAAGCCGATCTGAAAAAGCTCCATGCTGTATGATTCCAACTCTATGACATTTTGGAAAAGGCAAAATTATGGAGAGAGTAAAAGGATCAGTGGTTGCCTGAGGTGGGGGGAGGGGTTGAAGGGGCAGAGCAGGAAGGATTAGAGCAGTGAAAATACTCTGCAGGATACTATAATGCTGGATACATGCCATTATACGTTTTACCAAATCCATGGAATGTGCAACACCAAGACTGAACTGTAATGCAAATTAAGGACTTTGGGAGATTATGATGTGTCAATGCAGATTCATCAGCCATAACAAATGTGCCACTCTGGCAGGAGATGTTAATAAACAGGGAGGCTATGCATGCGAGGAATCTCTGGACCTTCCCCTCCAATTTTGCTGTGAGCCTGAAATGCTCTAAAACAATAAAGTCTTAATAAAAAAATATTAAAAAAACGAAAGCACACTTGAGAAGCTCAATCTTCCCAAAGTAAGCATTTTGAAAAATGCATGCAAGCATGTCTTAATTAAACACTCACACACAGACACACACACACAGAGAAATATTGAAGCACCAAATGTTCAACTTACTCATCCAAGCCTATAAAGGGCAGAATGAAGATTTTTGTCATAGAACCCAGGTTCTTAGGCCTGTTTCAGGAATCCTTCTAATACACGTATGAAGCTGACATCCCAGCAGATATTGTGTGAGAATCAGTTTGGGGAGGTGGGATGGCTCTCGACAGGTACGAGACGTGGTGTGTGTATCAGGCCCAGGAGACAGGAGGGTAAATTTTATGCGAGGAAATCTGCAGGTGACCAACAGCAGGAAACACGTGGGACTTCGTTAAAAAGCACGCCATCCGTCCCTGGGTGGGCTTGAACCACCAAACTTTCGATTAACAGCCGAACGCGCTAACCGATTGCGCCACAGGGCCGCCGGACGCCGCCTTTCCCGGCCTCCTTAGGAAGTGAGCACCTACTAAGCTCTAGGTTCTGCCGCCCTCCGGGCAGGAAAACTGCAGGCTCCAAAGCCTCGCAAAAGCAGGGGGATTATCGCACGAATTGTGTTGTTGGTCTCCTTTTGAACCTGCGCGTTGGGCGATTCCGAGGAGAGAAGGGCAGCCGAATGGCCTCGCCTCTGACCCGCTTCAGAAGCCAGCACCCGCCGCAGTCGCCCCGGGCCGCGACCCTTCCGGGCCCGAGCCTAGCGGGGCCCAAGCAAAGCCGAAAGCCCCGGTGGCTCCCGGAACCCGTCTTCCCGTCGTTCCGCCGTCACCCGACCGCCCTTCATCACCAGCTCCCCCCGGGCCCCGGGCGGATGCGCGGGCTGGAACGATTGGGAAGTACAAACAGCGGTGAGAGAATGAGCGTGTGCCCATCCCTCCGGGAGGCCTTCGGGGCCGGTGAGGTGCTGCCGCTTCCTTCTTCGGATTCCTGCGTAAAGCACGGGAGCTCCACGAGGGCACGGGTCGTGGTGATGGTCGCCCGTGGGCCCCTCGACGAGAACAGGGTCTGGCACTCACCAGGGCGCTCTATTAGGTCTTGTTGAATTCATACACTGTCTTTAGTTTTTAGTCCCACGAAGAACCCTGGGAATGGAAATAATGAAACGTTTTTCAAGGCGAAATTTCGTCCTAAACTGTCTTTAACCAGTTAATTGACCGCGCAGCATTCCAGGGGCCGCAACGCGAAAGGCCGACAGTGCGCGCTTGAGCTGCGGGCGCCCGGCTCCGCGGCGCTGGTGAGCTCCGCGCGGTCGGTGGGGACCCAGGGGCCGGGAGCAGGAGATAGGGCCAAAAAGGGAAGCGCGAAGAGGAGGGAAAGAAGCAGCCAGCGGAGGCGACCACAGGGTCAGCAAGACCTAGGAGCCCTGGGCAGAGGTAAGGGCCAGACTCTGGGGAGATGAGGAGAGAGTTTTCAGTAGCAAAATGAGGGGGAAGGGAGGGGAAAACAGAGAACAGGAAGGAACGATAAACGCGAAGACCTGTAGCTCTCGAAAAACAAAGCAGCAAAATATTACGAATGCTTTCAGGTCGAAACGACTTCAGGAAAGCACAACAGCTGCCTGCAGGCCGATGGCTCTCAGTGATCCCATAGCGTTTGTAGCGTTTGGCACCCTGCGTTGTGCCTGCAGCAACTTTGGTTCCAATCCGAGTCACGGGGGTATCCGGTCACCTTATGCCGCCGAGAGTTAAAAAATGTCTGCATCACCCTCGCTCTTCACTTGCGGGCAGAGAGCAGTTACCTGTCAGGCTCCGCAGCTCTCTGCGCTGAGAAAAACAGAAAGGAAACCCCACGGCGCGCCCACCATGAGTGTTCATGAGAAACGCTGAACTTGCTCCAAGTCTGAACAGGCACGGGACCTATCCCAAAAGGTGCCACCTTGTACTGGCGTCTTTCCACTTCCACACCCATTTTTCTGGTTGAGGTATTTCAAACATCAGTGGGGCCTTTTTAGACCAAATGACATGAAATGACAGTTCGCACTCCAACTGGATACTTTAAATAAAATATAATAAATATCATATAATCGAAAGGATAACATCCCCCTCCCGCCAGTTTTCACCTCAGGGTAAATGATGGAAGTGTTCTTCACATAAAGTGCACAAGCCTTAAGCACACAGCCCGGTGAATTTCCATAAGGGTAAACATTACCTAGGTCAAATTACAGAAAATTCCCATCCGTCCAAAAATTTAAAGCTCCTTTCCAGTCAATCTTCACACCACCCACCACTGGGCAAATCACTGTTCTCATTTCTGTCTCCATAGATTAGTTTTGCCTGTTCTTGAACTTCCCGTAAATGAATATGCTTTTTTGCCTGGCTGCTGCTGCTTCTTTTTTTCTTTCAGGCAACATAATGCTTTTGAGACGCATCCATTTTGTGGTATGTATCAGTAGACGATTTTGGTATTTCTGATGAGTGTTATTCCAACGTGTGAATACACTACAGTTGAAGGACAAATTGGGATATTTTGGTTGTGATGAACTATTTTCTTTATTTTGTTGCCTAAATTGTTCCAGTTTCGGCCACTGTGAGCTCATTGAGTTGGCTTGTGTGTCCCGTCGGCATACCCCCATCATCACGGAGGGTTTCTTTTGTTGGTTGAGTTTGGTTTTCTTCTTTATGACTTTCTGGCACTGCAAAAGCTCCAGGCTCAGGCTCATCTTGTGTATTTCCTGCCCCAGTCTTAGATGCAGCCACTTTTCCAAAGAGCCCTGATTCCTTTTATTGGTGGCTTGATTTTTTTTTTTAAGATTGGCACCTGAACTAACATCTGTTGCCAATCTTTTCTTTTTCGTCTCCTTCTCCTCCCCAAAGCCTCCCCCCACCCCCGTACATAGTTGTATATTCTAGCTGCAGGTCCTGCCAGTAGTGGGTGGCTTGACTTTTTATCATTGGTGTCTAAAAGTTTTATATTCAGAATTTGAGTCGTGTTAGATAAATGTATTGCAAATAACTTCTCCCAGTCTGATTTGCCTTTTCACTTTCTTATCATGATTTTTTTATGAGCATAAGGGTTTTTTTTTATTTTTATGAAATCCAATTTATCTATAGAGTCTTTTGATTTATCGTTAAGGCTTTGGTGTTCTATGAGAAATCTCTCCGACCCCAGGATCATGAATATATTATCCTGCATTTAATTCTAGGAGCTTTGGATATTTAATTTCCACTTTTAAATCTATGGCTCATCTAGATTCCTCTCCTGAACACAGCAGGCTTGAGGATGCTAAACACTAGAGAATCATGGTGTACTCACCAACAGTATGACTTCCCCAAGAGGTCATGATATTTCCTGCTCTGCTGTAGTGCTTTCCTCCCTTGTCCCTGTCTCCTCCCCTCAACCCCTGGGCCAGAGAACTGTTGGAAGCATTGGTACATGGAATCCAATGGCTTTCCTTCCTAACTGCCATCCAGGCATCAGGAAGCTTCAACTCTGACACTACCACTACCTCTCACACCTACCAAACTGGTGACTACAAACTAGAACATGACTGCCAACCAAAAGTGTCTCTAAACACTCATGGCTCCATAACCTTATTTGCCCCCAGCAACAGCAGTGGGGAGGTGTCCTCTGCTCACTTCTGCCAACTCTCTTGTGTGCATCTCATTTCTATCCAGAACCCAACCTGCAAGGGAATCTGAGAAGTATAACTTCTCCAAGCCCTTCAACTAGGAGGAGGATGGAATCAATTTGAGTGAGCCAAACAACAGCTTCGGAGGATTCTTAATATCCCCAGAAGAGTACTGCACAGTTTTCAAAGACATACCTTTTTGTAAATATGCAGGGAGAAGATGGGATAAAAGAACATATACTAAACGCCTTACAGTGTGTGTTTCTGGAAGTAGAAAAGGGAAAGGAGTGGGATAAACAGAGAAAATAATGAAAGACAGTAAGAGCCTGGCTCAGAGCAGCCACCATAGAGTGTCCTGCAGTCAGGAGCATGATCATCTTCATCCTTTGCACCTGGGATCTAAGAAAATATACTGACTGATCAGTGAGAGGGAATTCCAAAACTGCTACAGGAAAACAGACAATTTATCCAAGCAGACCAGCGTACTAACAAAGGCAAGAAGAAACTTTTTTAAGAAACCCAGCAGAGAGAAACCACACAAGGAAGCGGTAGAAATGAGACTATGTCAGGAATCCCCAACACGCTAATATCTGCTTATTATAGTGGATCTAATCTTCTCACCTTGTAAATAAAACTAAACTCCAGATGTGGGGGTTTATTACACAGAAAAGGGTTAAATATTAAGAGCACTACAAATCTGTACCAGACTAAGTGTCCACAACAAGAATAAAAAGAGTTGAAAACATGAATATCAGACAAAGGTAAACAGCTAAAGAAAACTTTAAAGGAGAGGAGCAAAATCCTTGCAACTACCTAGAATCTCATCTTACTGTTTTTCCCTGACCTGGCCTCCTTGGGTGGCTGCAGAGGGTGTGGTGAGGGGAAGAGATCTGGGAGTGAAATTTCCACTTATTCACTTTTATATAGGTCTCTGTAAGGCCTAAGAATTCAAAAGCAAGATTCGACCCTTGGCTTTTTCCAGGGACTCGAAAGAGGCATACAAAGGAGAGAAACTCAGTGATCATCCAGATCTTCTCTGGAGTCACTGAGACACATCCCCACTAGTCCAGCCTCCTGAACTGTCACCAGGTCGTGGGTGCCTGTTTGGGGAAAAGAACTGGTGTTTCTGTCCAGGTTGAGAGGAAAGCGTTTGGGACGCACCAAGCAATGGGAGGGCAAAGAGAATGTGTCAGCAACTGAGGGAATGAACTTTCCATCGGTACACGCTATATATGGACCAGAGACAAGAAACTGGATGAATTTCTGATATTTTTCTACAGAGATAGTTTATGCAGTTGTCAAGAGCCTACTTCAAAATTAGGCTTTTTCAAATCTGGTATTTGGATTTGAGTGTCAAAACCTGAGTGCTGCCTGACATAAACCTCCTACGTGAGCCTTTGCTCTGGGTGTCCTTTTTGTTCATTGATTATATCTTCCAAAAAGAACACTGAGAACATCTATTTTGGAACCATTTTATCCAAGTTTTTCCAGTGACTCTTTCTGATCTGAGCTAGTGTGCCAAGCTGCTGGGAAGCACTGGTGTCTCAGTGGTAGTGTTCTCGCCTCCCATGCTGGAGATCCAGATTCAATTCCCGGCACAATGCAGTGTGCACAACAATCTTACTCTGAACACTCTATTGCTCAGGCAGTTTAGGTGGTTTCAAGGTTCTGACCTCCAGGAACAGCCTCGAGATAAATTGGGGAAAATAGGAACTAAAACTTCTCAGGTTACTCCCAAGCAGAAGACATCAAGGCACTTGCGTGTACAGGGACTTTGCAGAGACTATGTCTTTGAAGTGGTGCGTGTGACTCATGGGTCTCTGCGGTTTTGCATATGTGGGCCTAAAATCAGCGCTACTTTTATCCTTTCTCCTGTTGGAGCCCTGGAATCCAAAGAGTCATCTGGTCACAGATTTGCACCCTGGATCTTGGACAGACCCCTGGGCCGTGTCTCACTGTGGAGTGGGGATAGAAATGAAATTGCTGAAAATCCCCTGTGGAGAAGGAGTAGTGAGGGGCCCAGGGAAGGGAGAGACGTGTGGGGGAGAATCCACAGGGAGATGAGGGGAATTGGGTAGACCGGCCTCAAGCTTTCCAGGGGAGGTAGGACTCAGTCGTTTGCTGGTCTTGGTAAAACTAAGGATGAGCTCCAAGTGGAGAGCCGCACGTACAAGAAAATCATTTTTAGCACCCCTGCTTGTTTTACACTCCACCAGGGAAATCTTCTGTTTAGGGGATCATTTGTATGTTTAAGAATAAGCAGCACTGAGGGGAGGCCGTGACAATCACTAGCTCTGGAGGTTTGGAGGAGGAGACTCTGGAAAACGAAGGCCCAGGGATCATCTGGTTTGTCCCACACTGTTTTCATCAACTATTCTCCTCAGCAAAGCTTATGTGGGTCCCAGATATCAAATCGCAGCTGCCACATTGGCGGGTTGAGGAAGCGTCACTGCTAATTTCTTTCTAGAAGGGATAAGAAGTGACTGACCCAGAGCCATGAGAGGGAGATGGAAGAGCAGACTTAAAATGCTTCTCTCCATCTTGTCCTCTCTCTGCTATTCTGAACCTCAATCTTCCACACACACCAGTTCCAAATGGCCTTCAATCCCTATGGAGGTTTATAACTGTTCGTAATTCCTGTAGGCCGGGTTTCCTTCTGGCTTCTAGTGTTGATTTGGGGGAGCTGGTCAGCAGCTCAAACTAGTTCAACATCCTGGATCATTTCTCTGCTCTTGGTATTAAGGTAAAGTCGGCCTCATAAAATGACTTAAGAAGTGTTCCCTTGGCTTCTATTTCCTGGAAGCGATTGTAGAGAACTGGTATCATTTCTTCCTTAAATGTTTGGTAGAATTCACCAGAGAAACCATCTAAGTCTGGTGCTTTGTCTCAGAAGGTTACTAATTGTTGACACAATTTATTTAATAGATATAGGCCTAGTTAGATTATCAATTTCTCTTTGTGTGAATTGTGGTAAATTGTGTCTTTCAAGGATTTGGTCCATTTCATCTAAGTTATCAAATTTGTGAGCAGAGAGTTGTTGATAACATTCCTTTGTTATCGTTTAATGTCCATGAGATCAGTACTGAGGGTCCTTCTTTCAGTCCTGCTGTCAGTAATTTGTATCTTCTCTCTTTTTCTCTTGCTGAGCCAGCCTAGAGGTTTATCAATTTTATTGATCATTTCAAAGAACTAACTTTTGGTTTCACTGATTTTTCTCCCCATTAACTTCCTGTTTTCAATTTTGTTGATTTCTGCTCTAGTTTTCATTATTTCGTTTCTTATACTTACTTTGGATTTAATTCATTCTTCTCTTTTGTTTCTTTACTCGTTTTCCTTTTTTGGAGTTTCCTAAAGTGGAAGCTTAGATTATTGACTTCAGATCTTTCTTCTTTGCTAACATATGCTTTCAGTGCCACGAACTTCTAAGCATTACTTTTGTTGCATGCCACACATTTTTATAAATTGTAATTTCATGTTCATTGAGCTCAAAATAATTAATTTCTCTTGAGAATTTTCTTTGACCCATGTGGCATTTGGAGTGTTGTATAATCTCCAAAGTTTGGAGTTTTCCCACTATCTTTCTGTTATTGATTTCAGGCTTAATTCCATTGTGACCTGAGAGCATGTATTGTATGATATCTCTTCTTCGAAATTTGTTGAGATGTGTTTTATGGTCCAGAATGTGGTCAATCTTGGTGAACATTCTGTGTAAGTTAAAGAATGTGTATTCTGCTGTTGTAGGATGAAGTAACGTATAAATGTCTGGGCGATCCTGCTCATTGATGGTGCTATTCAACTCACTATATCCTCACCGATTTTCTGGCCATTGGCTTTGTCAATTACTGATAGATAGGTGTTGAAGTCTTCAACTACAATAATGAATTTGTCTATTTCTCTTGCAGTTCTATCACTTTTTGCCTCACATATTTTGATGTTCTGCTGTTAGGTGCCTGTTCATCAAATATTGTTACATCTTTTGGAGAGCTGACCCCTTTCTCATTGTGTAATGCCCCTCTTTATTCCTGATCATTTTTCTTGCTCTGATGTCTGCTCTGTCTGAAGTTAATATAACTAACACTCCAGTTTTCTTTCGATTAATATTAGCAGGGTATATCTTTCTCTACGTCTTTACTTTTAATTTATCTGTGTCTTTATATTTAAGGTGAGTTCCTTACTTGTAATACGGTGTTGGAGGAGAGGTCTATGGATACCATGGGCTGCCAGAAAGATGAGCACATGGATCCTAGGGCAAATTAATCCTCAAGTATTGCTGGAGGAAAACATGATAAAACCGAGGCTGTCCTACTTTGGGCACATCATGAGAAGGCAGGATTCTTTGTAAAAGACAATAATGCTGGGAAAAGAAGAAGGCAGCAGGAAAAGAGGAAGAGAAAATATGCTATGGATTCACTCCATGAAGGAAGCCATAGGCATGAGTCTACAGGAGCTGAGTAGGGCTGTTAGGACAGCAGATTAAGGACAATACTCATTCACAGAGTAGCCAGGAGTCGGAACTGACTTGTTGGCATGTAACACACACAAGTTTCATACAGGCAATGTATAGTTGGGTCTTGTTTTCCACTCTAGTGGTCTCTGCTTTTTAAGAGACATCTTTTAGACCATTCACATTTGAAGTGGTGATTTATATATTTGGATCGATATCTACCATATTTCCAACTGTTTCTGTCGTGGGACAGAGAGGCAACTGACCTTAAAAGAATAACACCGGAATATCATAAACAACTTCATGCCAATAAAATCAATGACACGAAACAGACAATTTGTTGACAGACATAAACTACCAAAGCTTACTCAAGAAGAAATAGAAGAGAAAAATAGTCCTATATTTATTAAAGAGATTAGATTTGCTGTGAAAAGCTCTCCCACAAAGAAAATTCCAGGGCTAGCTTATTTCGTTGGTGAAATCTATCAAACATGCAATGAATAAATAATAACAATTCTATGCAAACGCTTCCAAAACTAGAAGAAGAAGAAATACTTCCCAATTCATTCTTTGAGGCTGGCGTTTTGTTAATACCAAAAGCACACAAAGGGATGACAAGAAAAGAAAACAAAAGATCAATATTCCTCATAAACACAGATGCAAAAGCTCTAAATGAAATTTCAGCAAATTGAACCCAACTATATATAAAAGGATAATGGCTCATGTGGAACTTGGGTATATCTCAAGAATGCAAGGTTGGTTTAACATTTAAAAATCAATCACTTTCATTGATTGACATATTGAAAAACAAAAAAATTACATATCTATCATTATATATACATATATAATCATTTCAACAAATGCAGAAGAAGCAGTTGACAAATTACAACATCCACTCCTAATGACAGTTTTCAGCAAACTAAGAAGACAAGGGAAATGCCTCAACCTCATAAAGGATATCTATGAGAAACCTACAGTTAATATTTTACTTAACTGTAAAAGACTAAATGCTATCTGTCTAAGATTAGGAAGAACACAGGGATGTCTGCCCTCACTAATTTAGTCAAGATTTTCCTGAAGTTCTGGCCAGTGCAATCAGGCAGAAAAGAAATAAAAGGCACGTAGATTGGAAAGGAAGAAGTAAAACTGCCTTTATTCACAGACAACCTGATCCGCTATGCAGATCGTCCAAAGGAATGCAGAAAACAAAAATCTACTACAACTAGTAACTGGTTTTAGCAAGGCTGCGGGATACACAATCAATATATAAAAATTAATTTTACTTCTATATGCTAGCAACAAACAATCAGAAAATGGAATTCTTTTAAATGCCAGTTACAACAGAGTCAAAATTTAAGAAAACCTATGTGCTAAACCCTACAGAACATTGCCAAGGGAAACTAAAGAAGACTTAAATAAATGGACTGATGTCCTTTGCTCATCGTTCAGAAGACTCAATATTATTACGATGTCAGTTGTCCTCAAATTGATCTATAGAAGCAATGCAATCCCAATCAAAATTCCAGCAAAATTGTTTGTAGAAATTGACAAACAGCTTCTAAAATTCATACGGAAATGCGAAGGACTTAGGAAAACAACTTTGACAAGTGAGAACAAAGTTTGAAGGCTAACACTACCTAACTTCAAGACTTACAGTGCTACAATAATCAAGAAAATGTGATGTTTGCATCAAAGAAGATAAATGAATGCAAGGAAAAGAACAAAGTGTCCTGAAAGAGACCCACACATATAAGGACAACTGATTTTTGAGAAAGGTGCGTAGGCAATTCAGTAGAGAAAGGACAATCTATACAGCAAAGGGTGCTGAAACAACTCTCTGTCTATCTCCCTCTCTATCTCTCTCTCTCTATTTACCTACCTACCTATCCGTGTATCCATCTACCTATGCGTCTATCTGTAAAAAGAACTTTGACCCGTATCTCACAATATATGCAAAAATTAACTCAAGATGGATCATGAACTTAAAAGTATAAACTCTACGATTATAAAACTTCTAGAAGAATGCACAGGGAGAAAAATCTTTCTTAACTCCTACACCAAAAACACGATCCATAAAAGAACAAATCGGTAAACTGGACTTCATCAAAGCTGAAACTTTCTGTTCTTTAAGAGACATTGTTAACAGAACGAAAAGACGAGCCACGGACTGGGAGAAAAGATTTTCAAAGCATATGTCTGATGAAAGACTTGTATCCAAAATATATTTTTAGAAAACTCTTAAAAGTCTGTAGCAAGAAAAAAAACCCCACAATATTTAAAGGTGGACAAAAGGTTTGAGCAAATGCTTCACAAAGTAGATATACATGTGTCAAACAAGCACATGTAAAGACACCCAACATCATTAGTCATTAGGGAAATGAAAATTAAAACCACAGTGAAACATCCCACAAACCTACTAGAGGGGCTGACATTTAAAAGAGCGACCGTGCCGAGTGTTGACAACGCTGTCGAGGAACTAGAACTTCCCAACCCTGCTACTGGGAATGTGGCATGGCATAACCACCTGGGAAAACAGTTTGGCAGTTTCTTTAAAAGTTGATCATACACCTAACATAGTGGCTGGACTCCAGCCGTTGCCCACTCCTACGTGGAGAAAAGAAAGCATACGTCCATGCTAAGACCTGTGCACAGGTATTTCTAGCAGCTTTATTTTTAATAGCCCCAAACTGGAAACAAACGAAATGCCCATCAACGAGCAAAGGGATAAACAAACTGTGGTACAGCCACACGTTGGAATTCTAGCAGTTAAAAGGAATGAACCGTTATTGATACATGCAACGAAATGAATGATTTTCAAGATAATTATGCTCAGTGAAATAAGCCAAATAAAGAAGTCCATGACGTATCATTACATCTATATAAAAGCATTAATATTTTAAACTAATCTCTAGCGACAGAAAGCAGCTGAGTGGCCACCCGGGGAGAAGCAGAGGGAGGCACTACAAAGGCGCGTAAGGTGGCTTCTGGGGTGACGGACATGCTCACCATCTTGGCGGTGATGGTTTCACTGGTGTATATTTATGTCGAAACTTACCAAATGATACATTTTTAATAGGTGCAGTCCATAGGGCGCGTATTACACCTCACGAAGGTAATATTTTCAAGGAATAGGAAATAGATCGGGGTGGGAGAATGCTTTCCTTGAAAAATGTCCTCTCCTTCCTGCTCCCTCCTACTTTCCTTCCTACTACACCATGTTTTTATGTGTGCCTGTTTGGTTTTCTTTGGAACCGACCTTGTCTCGCATCCCCGGTCCCTGCAGCTTCTGCGTCTGTGCGGATCCCTGTGCGCCGTTCCCGAGGTGGCCACGAGGGGGCGAGGTGGTCCCGCCCGAGAACCCAGCGCCTTTTTCTTCCTGGAGTTAGTAGCAGGGAAGGATTCCAGCCGAATCACATTTCCGCAAACTTGGGTGGTCAGATGTAAGTGGTGCTGGCACAGAGGTTCCTTACGTTTAGTCGCTGCCGCCTCGGGGTCGTCCTGGGTCATCCTGAGGCCCATGCTGTCCGGACCCCAAGGGACCCGGCTGTGGACGCTCAGTCGCCCCACTTCGGGGCCACCTCACTCAGCCTCCCAAAGAGGCACGCGAAGAGTCCTAGGACCAGAGAGAAAAGCATTCGTGCTTCTCGCGTGGGTGGAAACTGTTCCCTCTCCTTCCTCTCAACTGCGGAAACCCATCGCGAAGTTCTGGCGGCGTTCATTCCGGGCGAGGGGAGGAGCAGCGCGGAGGGGCGATCGCGAAGGAAGAAGGAGATGCGGGAGGACCAGAAGGCCGGGGAAAGGGGACGAGGGGAGAGAGAGCCAGGAAGACGGAGAGCCGAGGAGAGAGGGCTGGAGCAGTAGAACGGGAGGAGGAGGAACAGAACGGGCGAAGGAGGGAGCGCGGAGAGGCAGAGGAGGAGCGGGAAGGGGAGGGGGAGGATCACGTCCCAGGCGAGTTCGGTTCACCGGCCGCCCTCACTCCAGCTGCCGCCAGCCACGACCGCCACAGCCCCACCGCTGGCCTCGGGCTCTCAGCCCCAACGTGCATTCGCCCCTCAAGGACAGTCTCTCCGCCCGTCGTGGTTCTAACGTCGTTTGATTCTCTCCCTGCCTCGTCAGAGCCCGGTGCTCGGTTCTCCGGGTTTCCCGGCCTTTCCTTCTGTGTGATCTCCCAGCGTCCTTTCAAACAGATTCCTTTCCTTCTTAAGTCGGCCGGAGTCCGTTTCTGTTCCTTGCAGTCATAGACCTGGCTGATCTTCCCGTCCTGCTGGAGGAGTTGCTCTGTGGTGTTTGTTACCGCTCGACGTCTTGGTTTTCCAGGAGGACGCGTCGGCGTCCCCTCACACTCTGAGGAGGACGACTTCCTCCCCCAGAACCAGAGCAGCCCCTTTGCCTCCTTCCTCCTTCATTCAACCCTCACCTAGTCTCTTGGGACAAACTACCTCTTCCAGCGACGCTGGGCGTCTCTCGGACTCTGTTCTTTAGTCAGCCGCTTTCTTTTCGCTCCGGTTAATGCTAGTTTTTCTGTTCCGTGTATTGGATCAGGGGAGAGACGGCTTTGGGACACAGTGAAGAAATAAAGGGGAAGATGAAATACACAGATTGTGGTTTTGGCGTATAATATGAATTTATATCTATTACCCGTGTAAATATGTAGTGTGGTGGTATTTTGAGTACATAAAAGCTGCATACACTGTGAAGGCAACTTGGGTCCACATCCCCTACGACCCAGCGATGAAGCGCTCTTGGGTGCCCTGATAGTGTACATGTTTTAAATCCGTGCAGTTTCCGGGTCGTGATATATTGAGAAGGTGGGATGGAATTGACTTGGCCAAGCTCTCAGAAGAGAGTCTGTGGCTGTATAATTGTCAGGGCCCTGCCTTCGTGGCCTCCACGGTGGGCGGTTGATTTTGAGTCACCGCAGGCGAGTATGGTCTGGTTGGTCTGAGTGTTTGATATAAACGTTAAACACGGTTGATAACTCTGTATCGTGAATGTAACAACTATGCGTTTGTTGTAAGAAAGAATTACAACGACCACAACAAATCCCCCAGAGGTGCATGAAGAAGAAAAGGAAAGCTCCCCCGCCTCCCCACCCCGCTCCACTGCGGCCACACCGTCGTATATATATATGACGTGGAGGAGGCGGTGGGGGCGGCTGGGACGTGCTGGGTGCTGCGCGGCCAAGGGACCCAGGAAGTCCCAAGTCCCGCCCTGACAACCGTCTGCCCTCTCTGGGCCATGGGAAAAGTGAGAAGGCCACGAAGAAGAGGAAAGCAAGGCTACTGTTTGCAGAAATGTCACCTCAGGACAGGAGACTCTGGTAAACTGAGGCGGAATAGGCGGCTTAGGAGGGAGGCGTCAAGGGCTCCTCTTCCCGGGCCCGAAGCCCAAGAGTGGATCTCACCTCCTTTTCCGAGGTGCGAGTGAAGTGAGGAGAAGTCAATCAAAGGAGGGGGGCGCAGAGAGAAAGCGAGGCGGACGGCCACGCACGCAGCTCCACTGTCCCGGGAAGGGAAGCCTTGGGAGTGTGCGCGGGAGCCGCGGGCGCCCGCGGGGAGGACTCACCCGCCCGCTCTGGCGAGCGCGGAAGGCGCGGCTCCCGCGGGGGTTCCATGGTGTAATGGTGAGCACTCTGGACTCTGAATCCAGCGATCCGAGTTCAAATCTCGGTGGGACCTTGCCCATCCCTTCAGGATGAACGCCACTTTTTACTCTTCAAACCGCGTGCGGTGTCGCCCTCGCGCCCCGCTGTCGCAGAGGAAGGTGCGGGGCCCCGGAAAGGAAGCTCCTCGGCCCGCGCTGCTCCCGGTCCCTCGCCCCCTCCCGCTCCTGCCGCCGCGTCCCCCGCGCTCTCCCGCCTCCTCCGCGGGAGTCGGGGTCCCGGACACCGGGTTCTCTGCGGGCGCGTCCACACGGACAGGGCCGGCGTGGCGGGGTCCCTCCCAGCCTGCGGTGCCCCCCGCTGGCCCCGCGCAGCTCTGCCCGTCGCGGCACCTCGGAGGCCCCGGCCCCGCCGCCCAGGGTCCCGGCGACCGAGCCCAGGGCCAGCCCCTCGGCAGGGTCGCCCTCGGGCCTCGGGGCCAAAGGCAGAGGCGGCGTCCGCTCCGTCCCGCACCACGAGGGGCCCCCGCGCGGCCCGTCTTGTCTTCGGACCCGCGGGCTCCTGGTCGGGGGTCCGCGGGAGACGCGGGGAGGGAGGCGGCGGCCGGCGCGGCCCTCGGCCAGGGTGTCTGGGTTTCGGGGTCGACGCTTCGAGACCCGGCCTGGAGGCGCCGTCTTTTCTTTAAACGACCCGTTTCATTCAGAGTGTTCATTTGTTCTAAGTCTGACGCACTCAGGCTGCGGTCAGAACGTCCAGCTCCTAAGTCCCCGCGGGACGCTCAAGGCCGCTGTCACACTCGACTTCGGAGCCCGACCCCCGGGGGTCTCCTCCCTCCGCCCCCAGCTGCGCCGGAACCAGGACTCCGGGCCGCGGAGCCCGGCGTCGGTGGAGACCAGGGGTCCCCGAGCGCCGGCCGCCCCGGCCCGGGCTCCTCCGGGGCCGCGGGTGAGCCGAGCGCGGGCAGCTCCGAGGCGCGGGCCCGCGGGCTCCCCGTGCGTCCTGCCGCCCCCTGGCTCCGCGGAGAAGACGCCCGAGGCCGGCAGCGGGCGGAGGCGCGCCCCAGCTCTCCCGCCCCGTGGGCACGCGCAGGGGCGAGGGCGACCGCGGGCCTCCCGCGCTGCGGACGGCGTCCTCCTCCGGGCGCCTTTCGCTCAGAAGCTCCTCGACCAGGGCTCCGGGGCACAGCAGGGCTGACGGCCTCAAGGCTGGGGAAGTCCGTTAGGCACTCTAAAAACCCAAGCTTTCCCGTCAGTAAGGCACTGAGAGTTGGCTTCGGTCTTGGTTCGGATATTCCCCTTTTGAGCAAGGAGACCTCCCGCTGCCGGGGAGAAGAGAGGTTCACGGCTCTTGTTTCCATGAACCGGATCCGTCCGTAGGACGTGCCACCTCTGCTTTCAACGTCCTGAACGCTCCCTCGGCATCCTGTGCTTTTCAGTCGGTTTTCTTTGGACGCGCCCTTGTGTCCCGCCCGCACCCCGCCGCCGCCAGCCCGGCGCGGGTCTCGGTAGCTTCTGCGGCCGAGCGGGCGCCGGCCACGAGGGGGCGCGATCGTCCACCCCGCCTCGGTCCCCGCCTTTACTCTTTGGCCGGGGAGTTTCTGTCCGCCAGGACGTTGGGGATCAGAAGCGAGGATGAGGGAGGTACAGAACAGACACGTCCTGGGAAAGGGGTCGGCCAAATGCCCACGACTCCCAACACCGGATCTGGGGTTTTCTTCCGGATTGTAGTTCAGTTGTTAGCGAACACCGACACAGGATCGTTTCGCCACCGCACACGAGGGCCAGTCGCTGGAACGCCAGGCTTGTGGCAAGAGAAGAGGTTTATTATCCAAAGGCGGCCAGACGTGGAGATGAGAGTGAAAACTTAGATCCGTCTCCTCGAAGGGAAAAAGGTAGGGGTTTTAGGTAGGGGAGGGGGCGTCGGTGGCCACCAGCCTGGGTTTGGCCTTGAAGACTGAATTTGTCTTCCCCTAACTGTCTGGACTTTTCTGGTTAGTTTTCATCTTCAGCCTGCTTGGGCTTGTGAGGCAGAATCTTGATGTCTGGACCTTGACTTTCCGGGAAAGACAGCTCCCTGCCATACTAAGGAGGGACAGAAAGACCTGGTTGTTTTCGAACCACAGTTGATTATGCTGAGTATGCACAGCTGCAGTTAGCAAAGCTTATCTCGAAGTTTTGTTTTTCTCTCTCTTCTTCTAGGCCAGGGAAGAGTCTTTTCAACTTCTTCGTTCTCGGTTTCACAATATCCCGGCACTTTGGGACAGGGGAAAAACTAAAGTTACTTCTGACGGTGGGGTGGGCATGGGGGTGGGAGTGGGGAGGTTGTGTTGTTTACGATTCCTACTCCCACTTAAGGAGAAGGGATATGGAGGATTCCTAATTCTCCAGGCTACTGAAGCATGGCAGGTGCAAACTGGAGGCTGAGAGCTCGCTCCTGCTGTGTGCCTGTGGAGGTAAGAAGAGAGGGCTGAGAGAAGAGGTGGGGGGGGGGTGGGGAGAGGAAGCTGGAGGCCGACATAAGGAAGAGGCTGCTTTGGGGTGGGGAGGATGGGTGGGATGGTGTCTTGGGAAGTGGCCAGCAACGGTGTAAGGTGCAGAAGCAAGACATCAAGCACGGCAGCTGACACTCAAGAAACGAAGTCTGAGGAAAGAGTCGATATTGAAAGGGCAGGAGATGGGTAGGAAGAGCTACGCAGTTGCGGCCTCTCAGTAGCTGGGCGCATGGAAACTGGTCGCGGCTCCTCCCAAGACTTCCTATCGTCCATTCCTGGGAGGATGACAGGCAGGCTATCCTGGCAAGACTCAGGTCCGACTGCGGTTCTGACTTGCGTGGCCTATACGTGCAAGATGTCCCAGGCACCAGGACGGCGCCGTTTCCCACACAAAACAAGCGTGTCATGCCTTCAACTCAACGGGGACAACACCTGGAACAGTTGTAGGCAGCTCCTACCTCAGACCATGACAAGGGCGAGCACACGCCCTCGCCGCCCACAGGAGGATGCCCCAGCGCCGTTCTCCTGAAAGCTTCGGCGTCGAGTTGGGCGCCGACCAAGCCTTTATCCGTCCCTGTGCGCCAACGCAGCAGAGACTCGCTGACGCCGAGAAGCGGGCCGCGCTGGGACACCAAGAGAACAAGCACCTACGCCCAGCTAAGCAAAACGCAGACGCCCTGTTCCGAAGCCGCCACGACGCTGGAGAACGCTGCAGGCTGCTGAGAAAAAAAAGCGGAAAACCGCAGATACTTAACTCCGAAGCCTCCGTCCTTCTGCTTTTCAGACAGCGACGAAAACCAGGGGAAAGCGCGAACGCAGTCCCCCGCTACCACAAATTATGCAGTCGAGTTTCCCACATTTGGGGAAATCGCAGGGGTCAGCACATCCGGAGTGCAGTGGATAAGCCTCGCCCTGGGAAAACCACCTTCGTGATCATGGTATCTCCCCTGCCAGGTAAGTATGAGAACGCGACCTCCCTCCCGGCCCACGCTCAGACGCCTCGCACTGTACACACAGGGTCACTTTGCTCCCCGAGCCTCCCTAGCCCTTCCACACCGCTCGCACACGCGGTTTCAAGCAACAGCCCTGGACTCGCTCCCACACCACGGGAGAGCATATTGTGTTTAAGCGGCAGATCACGACACAGCAGCCCCTGCGCTGCCATATCTGCATGGGTCCCGCCCTGTCCGTGACGTCACGACAAACAGCCCTTCCCTCCAGCCCACGCCCCGCCGCCACCGTCTCCTCCCTCCTCCCGCGACCTCCAGCCGGTCAGCCGGCGAACCGGCGGCCGGTGGGGGAAGTCACGTCGGCCTCTCCCTCCTTCCTCCCACTCCGACCTGTTGGGGCGGCGCGCGCGGCTTCCTAACTCTAGCCCTGCCCAGCGCCTGTCTGGCGGTCGGCTCAACCCCTGCGCCCTTCTGGAAGTAATGGCTTCCCGTTACAGAGGAAACCGGTTCCTTTCAAATCCACTTATCTTTGTGATGTAGCGCTGTGTGTGTGTGTGTGTGTGTGTGTGTGTGTGTGTGTGTGTCTATTTGATGCGGGCTCGGTGAGTCCAGGAGTCGAAAGAAAGATTTCTTGGACTCTCAAGGTCTGGCAGTAGTGCTCTTTTATTCAGAGAATAGTATGGAATGGCATAGGGACAGGACCCATGGGCAGTGAAGAGCTGCTGCAGTGTGTTGAGAGTTGGGGCTAAACTTATAAGGCATGGGTACCTGACTTATTTCTACCACACAAAGAAAAGATGACGTAAAAAGTCATTAAATGGTTTCAGTGCAGATGGGGTCTGGTTACTGTGTGGTCTATAACTTTAGATATGAATCTGGTCATAGAGATGGGCATGTAGGCCAGGATGCCCTGGGCTTCTCTCCCTGGGGCAACCCTAATCCACACCGTAAAATCCATTGGGTCCTATAGATCGGCATGTAGGCCAGGACACCTTGGGCTTCTCTCCCTGGGGCAGCCTTGATCTGTGGATCATATTGAATCATATTGAAACGCATTAAGCATCACGACTGCCAGCGAAAGCTGTTCCGTTCTTGAAAGTTCAGTTTCGTCCATCGAAAATTTCATTCAGGTTACTTTCAATCTTTAGGTGTGCAAAAGCGTTTTGGATGCTTTTTTCCCCATCCCCTTTCTGGGACACGTGTTATGGTGAACGACTAATCAGGACCCCTCTCCCCGGTCTAACAGGCAAAACTGGCAAGCAAGCCGCATAGGCTTAGAGTTGAGTGCAAAATCTAGGCTGTACAGCGAGGCGGCCTTGGAGGTCATCTTAAGCCTGTGTCAGAATGACCTTGCAACCCTTCACCTCGTGACGGAAGACGCCAGCGAGAAAAGATCTGCAACCAGAAGAGAGAAAGGGTACCCAGCTCTCATACCCTCTCGCTACGTCTTTAGGTTCGGGGGGTGCCTCGCCACCCTGGGACTTGCCTCCCTCCCCACATAGATGACATCAGCATTCCAGGGTACGTAACCAAGAAATTCTTACTTTATAAACGAGAGAAAAACCAGATGTACCCTGCCACGGAGGGAGGGTTTCGCCGTTTGATTGTTGGCGTATAGGACTGTTCATGAGTAAGCCCCTTTCTG
This sequence comes from Equus przewalskii, assembly GCF_037783145.1. Lineage (NCBI taxonomy): Eukaryota > Metazoa > Chordata > Mammalia > Perissodactyla > Equidae > Equus > Equus przewalskii. Next base: position 158,313 of record NW_027228749.1, on the reverse strand, counting down.
CTCTTATGGACGGCCTCGTAAGAAGGCACATAAACTGTGCTCAGATCTGTAGACCTCCGTCAGAGCAGTTCCTGCAGGACGCTCTGTTGAGCTGTTTCCCAGGCTCGAGTCCTCACCTTTGGTTATTGAACGAACTCTTTCAAGTAACTTTTATCACGATTCTTTATTTCAGTTGACATTATTCATGTTTGCACCTCCTGGGCTCATCCACTTTCCTGAACTTGAACCCGGGGACCCGAGGGTCACCGTCAATAGTCAATGTGACCTTTCGACCTTGTCCCCAACACAGACCTAGCTGAAAGGAAGTCAGTCTTGTCAATTTGCCGTTTTCTTGTTTAACCAGAGGGGTGACTCAAGGCTCACAAGGATTTATGAGCTTGTTTCACAGAAGGAAGAGAATGCCTTCAAGGAAGTTACGATCACCAATCACCAGAGATCACCACTCAGCAGATAACCGGCCCTCAGCTGCTGTTGATGCCCAGAAGTGAGACTGCCCAAGGGCTTATCAGGAGTGAAAGAAACACGCGTGACCCCTTGGTTTCTCCTGAGAAACTGCTCCTGCCAAGCCCCTTAGCTCTGTAAAACCCCCTGCTTTCTTCTCTCGTTCAGGTGGATTTGAGAGAACCTATCCTCCCGCCTTCTCCGCCAATTCGAATAAACCTTTCTCCATCTCCAAGCGCTGGTGTCTCAGTGATTGGCTTAGTGTGCACACGAACTTGAGATTAAGGGGTTTGGCATCAAACTGAATGCCTGTTTTTACTTCCTTGCTCTTGCTTTGCTTTCTGGGAAACGCTCTTGACGTTATCCTCCAACTCTAATTGTTTTGTCCTGTTTCTACTATTATGGCTTTAATAGCCAACTGTTATGTTTTTCTCTTAAGTGTTCCTTTCTTTCTTGCAACCAGTTCTTGTTTCATAGTTTCATCACCTCTGAGACTGTTAAACTATAGGGTGTCTTGTTGTTGTTGTTGTCGTCGTTGTTAAGTTGTCTCCTGGAGAAAAAAAAAATTTGTTTCCAAGGAGAAGTAAGCGTCTGCTACAGCACATCCTTCCAGGTTATCAGATTCTAGCTCTGTACATTGACCTTGAGCTTTTTAGTAATTCTTTGGAAATTGTGGGTTACTGATGGATATGTAAATTTGTCCTTCCTGGCAGTTATCATAATTTACTTCCTCCAGCCAGAGAATGAAAGAGTTCAGTCTCCATTTGCAATTCCTCTCCGTAGTCCTTTACTCCCAAGCACTTTACTTTGTGTTGTTTTGACTCTCCCTTTGGACGGATTTTTAACATCCGTCTGCTACCCTCTATCTTATGAGTAAAATACATCCTTTAACATGTGTTCATCGTTGTAACTATGCGAGTCATGGTTTTACCTTTCCCTGAAAATTGCTTTTCAACACTTCTCCTTGCATGTGTTCCCTATGTTACCAGCTGCACGTTTTGGAAAGTTCTCTCTGTCGTATTACACATACTACATTTGTACTGGATATTCTCTCCCTCCGGATTCCCTCTCTACCTTTCTCCTCTGATCTGAGTGCCTGAGGCTGACCCCCACAGCCAGCATTTCCTGGTCTTCCTTGTCCTCTGGATCCAGGTGCGTGCAGCCAGTGCAAGGAGATCAGGAGGGAGGGGAGGAGGAGGCCAAGGGCTCATTGTTAAAGCCCCCAGCAACCTCCCTGCCAGGCCTCAGGTTGGTGTCACTCGTAGATTCCTCCTCCAAAGACCGTGGTCCTGTAGTGATCCTCCCTGAGATGGCAGGTCTCCTTGGGTCTGGTGGCTACTTCCCATTGCTATGGACTCAAATGTATCCCCCTAACGTTCATACAGAGGCCCTCCCCTCCCCCAGTGTAACAGTATTTGTAGATAGGGCCTTTGGGAGGTGATCAGAATTAGATGAGGTCTGGAAGGTGGGGCACTCATGATGGGATTCGTGCCCTTGTAAGAGACACCAGAGAACTCCCTCTCCCTTGTCTCTGCCCCTTGAAAGGGAATGTTACCGAACCCTAAGGGATTGGTGACTTGGAGTCCCTGCTGCCAATAGAACTAGACCAGGTTCGGAATAGCAGAGCAGAAACTTTATTTATTGATTAATGAATGGAGGAGGCAGAGTTCATGCTCTAAAACACCTTTTCCTCAAAGGGAAGCTGAGCAGGGTTCTTATGGGGTATGAAGGGAGAGGAGGTCTCTGCATCATCACTCAGGGCGGGGGCATTTGGGGCATGGGCAGATCTTCCCTACTTGCAGACAGCACCTTTGCACACATTCCTCTTGCTCCCGGCCCCCCATTACTATCTTGGACCTTTCGGTTTGGACCGGTTCTGCGGTTTGGCCATCTGGCAGTGTTCTGCCTTAGCTCCTATAAGCAAGCACAACTTGAAAACACAGCATTAGACATGGAAAATGTTTTAGGGACTTCTCTGGGCGACAGGGGCAGAGTGTGCCACTCTAAAATGTGCCACTCTGGCATGTGGATTGTTTTGAGCTGAAGGCAGTTGTTGCTCAGCAGACTCAGGAGAAACCTACCTCTCCCTTAACTGCCTAAAAGAATTTAAATAGGGGCCTGTACCAGAAAGAGAGCTATTACCAGAGAGAACTGTTTTATCTGAAAGACTTATCTGTATGGCAGGGCAAACAACTGATTAATAAACATGTGCTCTTATTGTCCTCTGAATGACGCTCCTCTCCTTTGAAGCCCCAGGCCCCCTATCCTGTTCCTTAGCTGTAGATGACACGTAAGCCTCAATTCTCGACTGCCTTTAGTCTCATATTTTTATGGGGCTCCTGAAAGTGCAAAATTTATATTCCCCCTGTTAATCTGTCTTGTGTGAATTTAATCATCGATCAGCTGAATGACCTAGAAAGGAAGAGGGGAAATCTTTTCCTTCCCCCCCCCCCCCCACCATATCTCCCTCCTCCTCCACCTTAAAGAAGAGGTCCTAAGAGCACAGAGCAAAATGGCGGCTGCCTTCAAGTCAAGGGAAGAGGATTCAGAATGAAACTGCAGGGGAGACTAAACTTTTCCTCTACCTTCTCGTTGTCTGTGGCTGGGCCTGAGAATTGAGTCGACATAAGACAAAGCATTGAACAGTTGAAAAGCATACAACTATTCTTACATGTACATGGGAGCTTTCAAGGAAAATAAGAACCCAAAAGTGCATAGGCCTAAGTGCTTATGTGCTAGGTTGAGCAAAGTGAAGTAATTGTGAAAAAGTACCCAAAACGTCTGGAGAGGGTAAAGGAAGATAAGAGTTATTTCAACTAGAACCTTTTGTCATTGGTTTCTAACTATCTTTGTTATCAGAGAACATACTTGGCATGATTTCAATCCTTTTAAAACTTTTGAGTTTTTTTTCGACAGCTCAGAGTATGGTCTGTCTTGGTAAATGGTTCACATGCAAAATGTATCCTGTTGTAGCTGGTGGACCATTCCACAAATCAAGTTGGTTGATAGTGTTGTTCAGGTCTTCCATATGCTTATTAACTTTTTTGATTACTTGTTCTATTCATTACTAAGGAGAACTTCCTTTTTCCAGATCATAATGTTGGACTTACCTAATTCTCCTTTCTGTTCTATTAATTTTTTGTTTTATATAATCTGAAGCTCTGTTATTGGATTAGATACCTACTCAGAATGTTTATATCTTCTTTGAAAAATGATCCCTGTATCACAAAGTAATGTCCTTGTCTCTGTGCAGGGTAAGAATTTACAACATAATGCTTCCATTTTCTCCCTCTTATCCTTTTTGCTGTGGTTGTCTTCACACATCTCATTTTTACATGCAATACAAACACCGTGTTATACTTAAAATCTTCTGCTTTATCCAGTCAATAACTTTTAAAAATATTTTGTGTGTGAGGAAGATTGGCCCTGAGCTAACACCTGTTGCCAATCTTCCTCTTTTTTAGCTTGAGGAAGAGTCACCCTGATCTAACATCTGTGCTAGTCTTCCTCTACTTTGTATGTGGGTCACCATCACAGCATGGCTGATGAGTTGTGTATGTCCACACCCAGGATCTAAACCCGCGAACCTGGGCCACTGAAGTAGAGCGTGCCAAACTACCCACTACAACGTGGGGCTGGCCACTAGCAGCTTTATTAGGACATGTCTCAGTGTGTTTTCCTTTATTTTTGTGCTTTGGGTTCATTGTTTAGGTGTCTGATTTTTTTTTTTTTTTTTTTGGTCTTTCATTAATATCGTAGAATTCTTCAGATATTTCTTCTGCTCTAAACTCCTGCTTCTCTTTCTGGAACTTCAAGTACACAAATGCGGAACTACAGAATATTGGTTGACATCTTTTACACTCCATTTTTTGGGTCACTAATTATTTTTCATTTTATGTTAGTATCATCAATTTTTATTGACCTGTCTTCAGGATAGCTGATTCTTTCCTCTGCTGTGTCCAGTCTGTGGGTAAGTCCAGTGAAACTTATTTTCATCTCCAGAGTCATTAAAAAAATTACTAGCATTTGCTTCTTTTTTTAATATTTTCCATCTCTGATGAAATTCTTCCTCTTGTTCATGCATGTCGTCCACCTTTCCCACTCCATCAGCATTTATGATCAATGGCTTTTTTGGCATTTTGGACGGGACAATTCTTTGTTGCAGGGGACAGTCCTCTGCATTATAGGATGTTTTGAGGCATCCTTGGAGTCTACCTATTAAACGCCAATAGCACCCCCTTTCCAGTTATGACAATTGAAAATGTCTCTAGACATTGCCAAATGTTCCAACAGAGAGCATGCTCACTCTGCTTAAGAACGACAGTATTAGAGTCTTAAAATATTATTGTATAGTATTTTAAAATCCCTGTCCAACATCTAGGCATCTCATTCTAATGACTGCTTTACCTCATGACATAGTAATCTCTGTGTGTATGTGTGTGTGTATTATAAGTTTTTATAGAATGCTAAACGCTGTGTGTAAAAAGAAAATTGAGAGCTATGTTAACAGTATTTATACCTGTAAGTAATTGTGCCTATTCTTCTGTCAGGCCTTTAGTATAGGTGTTTGAATAAATCAAGCAAGCAGTTGAGATGGCATTGGATTTTATTGCTGCCCTAGTTAGCTGCTGTGCACCACAGGCTTCTAGTTCCTTCTTCAGTGCATGGCTTTTACTGTGGGCTTAGTGTGAGACCGGAGGTACTGCAGGGCTTTTTCTCGGCATTTCTGCTCCACTCAGCTCTAATACGCCTGCATTATAGAGGGGTCTCTTGCTGCACTCTTGCCTCTCCTCTAGAAGTAGATTTGATTACTTTTGCTTGTTTTTCAGTCCAAGGCTTCTGCAGGAAAGGGGAGGATTCAGTTCTCCTGTTTTAGCCTCGGTCTTGGGCAGGCTCTGTGTACCAAAACCAAGGCACGTGTGCCTGAACCTCAGAGTTTCTGTGACCTCCCTCTTGTCATAATATAGCCCCTCCACCTTTCAAAGATTGGAAGACTTGAGCAAGAACAAGTCTCCTGCCCCTTATCCAGTGGTAGACAGCTTTACTTCTAACCCTGCCCCAAGCAGGAGCTTGACCTATACTTGGGACCAAGGTTGGTAGAGTTTCTTGCTCCAGCATCAATGGTAGATGACTTTCATGTCATATGAGAGAAATGGCCAGGTTTTGTACCTCTACCACAGTGGTGGCTGATAACGATCTGCATGCGTGCACCACTGGGGGCGACCTTGCGAGAGTCTCTTGCCCTGCCCCCCACTTTTTTTGTGTGTGTGAGCCCTTGGTGGAGGCCTGAGAGAAAGCCCTGGTAAATGGGCAGAAACCTACCTAGTAGCTGGGCCTCTCAGAGATTGTAAACTGTCATGATAGCCCACACTTGCTCTTTCTAGAAAATAGTTAAAATTCCAGTTATTTTCTCCTTAATAACTTATATAGCCACCATCTTTTACTTCCATTATCTGCCAAAGATGAAACGGTTCATGTGTGTGTCCCTCCTTGGAGAGGTTTGTCATGCTTTGGACTTCAGTTTACCCAGTGGCCTTCCAACCTCAGCCATCTGGTGGGCTCGAAATGGGTATGATTTTGTAGCTCATCCAGCTTTTGTCTTGTTTAGAGTGGAAACAACTTTCTCTTACTTACAACTTTCCATATCTTAAGCACATGTGGAATTACACTTCTGTTTCATAGAATGCTCACCTTTTCATCTACTTCAGGACTGATTTTCCCTCAGTACACCACTTAAATCCCTTTAACTCATGACAACTTTTTAGGAGTTTCTTGGGTGGGGATAATGAGCACCTTGAAGATCCCTGCCAATTAGCCTAGCCCTATACACTTAGTGTGGAAGAGAAACCTTGGTACAAGCCAGTCAACAGTTACAATTATCACCCATGGCTCTCATTGAGTTTGTGTAATGGGGCTCTTTTCCTTAATTACCATACTAATCTTTGTACATGGGCAATTGGGGTTAGGTTAGGTGAGATTTTCCAGAGGCAGTTGAGATTTTCTGAGATTCCAGTTTGTGGTCAAATGCGGACTAGCAGAATGAAGAGGACACTCTGGGCATGGAGAAAAGACAAAGAAACATAATATTACATGGACACACCACATCTTTATCATCCTCAGAGAAGTGGTCTGGATGAAAATGGGACTGGTTAAGTGAAATACTCGTTTCTCCAAGCGCGTGATGGTGAAAATTGGAAAAATTGGCTTCATTGTTTAAATGATTGTGCACTCAGATTGCATCTGAAGGTACACATAAGGTGCAGACTCCACTGAAAAAGTTGCTGAGATGTGAAGGTGAGGACAGGATGCAATTATGCAAATTTATATCTTTCCCATCTTCCAGGCTTTTTCATTTTGCCTGGTCTTATGGTCCCAGGCCCAGGCTTAAATGTACATGTAACTAAGGAAGGCAATATCAGTGCAAAAGACACAGTATTCACACCAGCCAATTTGATAGTGCTTATTCCTAAAGGTACTTTCACTTCCCATTATGTAGCCAAATTAGGTGAATGCAGTGCAATTATCAATTATATTAGTCTGCGTGGGCTGCATGACAAGAAGCCACCACCTAGGTGGCTTAAACAACAGACATTTATTTGCTCACAGTTCTAGAGACCAGACATCCAACATCAACGTTCTGGTAGAGTTGATTTCTGGTGGGCCTCTCTTTCTGGCATTTGACAGGTCATACTCACTGTATGCTTCCAGGGCCTTTTCTCTGTGTGTGGAGGTCTCTGGTGTCCCTTAGTCTTCTTATATTGACACCAGTCCTATTGGATTAGGGCCCCATCCTTATCACCTCATTGAACCATGATCACCTACTTAAAGGCACTACCTCCAAATGCAGACACATTGAGAATTAGAGCTGCAACATAGGAATTTGAAAGGGGACACAATTCAGTCCATAACGCCAAGGAATGGGGACAGTGCTATGATCCTTTACCTGTCAAATCCTATGAGATTTGCCTGGTGATGTGTCCAAGAGTTAGCAAAAAGTCTTAGCAAGGCTGCTGTTATTGCTAGTTTTATGTTTAGAAAAGCATCCCTGAGCTGAAAAGCACGGCCATACAGAAAAGAGTGTAGGTCACATAGGTAACAAATGGCAATAGGAAGATTGTAGCCAATAAATGGTGCTCATAAATGGATTGTGATTCCCGGGAAAATTGTCATCACGCTATTTCTAGAAAAGTGTATTTGAGGAAGGGAATAATGCTCTTAGATGATCTCTTTCAGATCTGGCACTGATTAATGCTGGGAGAAACCTATGGACCTTTTTGTCTGGAAAACAAAAATTAGATTCTTGGGGATTTAGGAACAATGCCTAAAATCTCCGGAAGGAGCAAGAGCAGCCCTGCCTGGTGAATCTTGTCCATACCTCTACTTTGATCTTGAGGATAAGCCTGGAAAGGCTCACTTTGAGCCAAGGAAAAGGCACAGAGGATGTCCAACCCAACGATCCTGTGATCAAGAGTGTCAAACCCTAAAGGCTGAGTGAACCCAGAGTCCTGAGTTGAATTAATCTCTTGGCCTTTATCAGAATTGTTTACCAAAGTTCAGAGAGCAGGAAAAGAGATTGTACAGGTCAAAGTCGGCACCTGAGGGCCCAGGAAGACAGAAATCCCTGACTAATTGGATGTAGAGTCTGGTTAAAGACCAGTCGTCAAGGAAAATTGTAACATTTTTTGGCCTGAGTGTATGGAAGTGTGTAATTGGCATCAAGTAGGGTGGGAAAGTTGCAGGTGCAGCAGGCTGCAGGGAGGAAATTGAGAGTCCGGTTGAGGGCCGGGAGCCTTGCTTGAAAGCTTTCTCTCTCCAGACATCTCCATTCCTGCATCTGCCTGAATCCTTTTGGAGGTTGGAGATGCCTTGATCTCTGTGTTTGGCCCCTTGTCGCCCTGGATGCCTCCCCTCCCACCTCCTCCAGGCAACTTGGTCCACCCCATGATGGGCCCTCCACACGTGGAGGCCTCGCAAAGGTGTGTCTCTAGGGCAGTTTTGAGGTGCTGTGGGGATGTGGCAACTCGCTCTGGGAGTGGGACTGGTGGACTTGGTGGGCCTCTTGGCATGTCACTGTCCTGCAGAGCACAGGGTCTTTCGTGTGGGACTCCCTTTTGGAGAAAGCAAGGAAAGAATGGCCTGTGTGGAGGGAAGAGGGGTTGGCACCAGGGAGCCCAGACAAGCAGGATAGTGCCAACTTCTGATGCAACGGACTCAGTTTTTAGGGTTAATTTTGAATTTTATAGATAAAAACTTCATGAAAATATGATTTCTTTCTCGTTATGTAAAGATCTACATAGTATCCTTGATTTTGCCTCTTGGCCCACAAGCCTGCTTTTGTTCACTATCTGGCCCTTACAATCACATTTGCTGAACTCTGCACTAAACAATGCCCAACACTTCCGAGAAAGGACACCCAGGAATCTCTTTTACTCACTTCTGTGTCTTGGACCACTGACCTGACAGCTAGTAAATTCTCTTTCTTGGCTTGAGATGATTAGTATTTGGATTGCTGTCATCTGCAATGAAACATTAATACATACTAGGTAAAATAAATATGTACTTAAAGTGTTTGATTATTAGACATAAAGGGCAATATTGAGATAGAAAATCGTACTGAATCTGAGCTGGGAAGATCTTGTGATCTGGTGTGATCATCTACCTCTTCTGGGAATACATCAGCATTCTTGATAAAACGCTGACAGAGTACAATAAGTTTAAGAGTTCCATCTGGAAACCCTGCTCAGTTGATTATTAATTTTGGGTGGAACCAAATAACCTTGAAGCATTTTCACAAGAAACGTAATTGTCTTTACCCAGACATTCTTCTGCTGTATTCAGGTTCATAATGATTTGCAATGAATCTTTTCATCATCTCTATCTATCAAAACAGAAATATTTGAATTGGCTTAGGTATAAATTTCTTCTCTTGAGATAGGCTTGAAATAAACCTTTGACACATGCCCGTAACCAAATTGTAGGTGAGACTTTTTAAGGAAAAATATTTGACTATATGAAAATGGAGAATGAATCTATGCACATTTAAAACTGGATACCCATTTACAGGGAAAGTACATGTAGCATATAAAAGAAAAACTAATTCGCATCTAGAATACATTTTTCAAACTCCAACAAATCAATAAAACCCAAAGGCTTATATCCACTCAAACTGAAATTTAGGAGTTAGAGATGCTGGGTGATTTGATCTGTTGTTTGAAGTATTTCATCTTCTGACATATGCCAGAGGCTGCAGGTGCCAGAAGAGCCCCACATTGCTTTACTGCTCCTGTAGTGATGTTATTCCTTAAAGGCAAGCACATTAAGGCTAATTTTCAGTCAGGGAAAGCAGTGGTATCATAGATTCCATTGCACAATGTGCACAGACAGATGATGCCTCAAAAACTCCATTAAAAGAAATTTTCCAACATCTCTTGAAGGGTAGGAAACACATTCCACTTTCTGCTGTCTGCACAAGTGTACTGATTTCAGCAAGTTCCAAGGACACAAGAGGGTAGAGAGAAAAAACACTGAAATCTTGTCCAGAACTAAATATGACACTTTTAGCAGGGTATTGGGATTGGTTAACATTTCTGGAAACAACCCTTGGAAAATTATGGAGTGAGGGTGAAAATGAGCTCCTCCGTTACAATCCCTCCTTCGGTTTCTCTTCAGAGTTTGGGGTGTTTCTCTGTGTGCATGTTCTATAATTTGGTTTCTTGTAATAATTTCCATAGGACAGCAAATCAATATTTCTCATGGAAAAAAACATGGTTTCTTGTTACGAGGGTATAATAAACCACTCCCAATGGAAACCGATTTTCTCACCTGCTGAGAAAAAAAAGGAGAGGAAATTATCCACTAATCATGATGAGAAAATATCCTGCACCTTAAACACATACGGTCTCTCATTGAAAGGCTGATGGTGTGCCCAACCAAAGGAGGAGAAAGGAGTCAGAGTAAAATACATCACATAGGACTATCAGAACTTCAGGGATGAAGAAAAGATCCTAACAGCCTCTAAGAAAGAAAAAACAAGACTCCACAGAAAAGTTTAGGTCTCAGAATGTCATCAAAATACTTGATAACGTTAATGCTAGGAAACAAAATCTAGGAATATGACTATTCAGTTACAGTTTTACCCACAGCAGAACTGCAGACATGTGTCAGGGTGTATGACAGATGTTTACTTAAAGTAAAATGAGAGTGGGAACAAAAAGGAAGATGTGACATCTAGTGTTTAGTATTCTCAAGCCTGCTGTGTTCAGGAAATGAATCTGAGATGAACCATAGGTCTAAAAGTGGAAATTAACTATCTATGGCTCCCAGAATTAAATGCAGGATATATATTTATGATCCTGAGGCAGGAGAGATTTCTCAGAGACGAAGGCCTTAACAATAAAAGAAAAAACTGTATAGGTCAATTGGATTTCACAAAAATAATAAAAACTTACACTCATAAAAAATCATGATAAGAAAGTGAAAAGGCGGGGCCGGCTCCGTGGCCGAGTGGATAAGTTTGCACGTTCCGCTGCGGCGGCCCAAGGTTCGGATCCTGGGCGCGGACATAGGCACCACTCCTCAGGCCACCTTGAGGCGGCGTCCACATCCCACAACTAAGAAGGACCTGCAACTAAGATATACAACTGTGTACGGGGGGGGGGGGGGGTTGGGGAGATAAAGCAGGAAAAAAAAAAAAGCTTGGCAACAATTGTTAACCCAGGTGCCAAGTCTTTGAAAAAAAAAAAAAAAGAAGAAGAAAGTGAAAAGGCAAGCCAGACTGGAAGAAATTATTTGTATTACATTTGTCTAACAAATGACTCAAGTTCTGAATATAAAATATTTTCAGACACCAATAATAAAAAATCAAGCCACCAATAAAAGGAATCAGGCCTCTTTGGAGGAGTGGCTGAGATCTAATTTGGGGCAGGAAATACACAAGGTCAGCCCGGAGCATCTTGCAGTGCCAGAAAGCAGACAGAAGAAAACCAAACTCAACCAACAAAAAAACCTCTCCACTACAAAGGGAGTATGTCTAAGGGACACAGAAGGCAACTGAAAGAGCCCATAGTGCCCGAAACTGGAACAATTTGAGCAAGAAAATAAATAAAATAGTATAGATGACGAATGAAATATGCCAATTGTCCATCAACTGTAGTGTATTCACATATTGGTGTAACACTCATCAGTAATACCAAAATGAGGTATTGACACATACAACAAAATGGATGCATCTCAAAAGTGTTATGTTGCAGAAAAAGAAAAAATGAAGCCAGGCAAAAAAGCATATTCATTTACGGGAAGTTCAAGGACAGGCAAATCAGACAGAAATCAGAATATCAATTGCCTAAGTGAGGGTGGTGTGAAGATTGCCGAGAAAGGAGGTCTAATTTTTGGACTGACGTAAATCTTCTACAAATTGACCTAGATAATGGTAACTTTCATGAAAATTCATCAGGTTGTGCACTTAAGATTTGTGCACTTTACCTGAAGTATACTTCCATCACTTACTTGGAGTCAAAAACTTGCAGGAGGGTGATGTTATCAAGTTTCTATTTTACTACATTCTATTTAAAGGATTCAGTTGGAGTGCGAACTGTGTGTGAAGATTGTCTCTGAGCTAACACCTGTGCCAATCTTCCTCTACTTTATGTGGGACGCTGCCACAGCGTGGCTTGATGAGCGGTGCTAGGTCCGCTATATTTGTTATATTTTATTTAAAGTATCCAGTTTGAGTGGGAACTGTCATTTAATCTCATTTGGTCTAAAAAGGCCCTACTGATATTTGAAATATATCAACCAGAAAAATGGGTGTGGAAAGATGCCAATACAAGGTGGCACCATTTGGCGTAGGTCCTGTCCATATTCAGACTTGGAGCAAGTTCAGCGTTTCTCATGAATACTCAAGGTGGGCGCACGGTGGGGTTTCCTTTCTGTTCTCAGTGCAGAGAGCCCCGGTGTCACAAGTAACTGCTCTCTCGCCTCAGGTAAACAGGTAGGGCTTTTTAAAGGTTAGGAATGCGGCTGTTTGTAGGGGGCCAGGGGGCCAGGGCCATGGCCTTGCTGGTCAGCATTTTGCCATTGGCCTGTGTCTGGGGTTGCTTCCAGCCCCAGCAGAGGAGATAAAGGATTTCGAAGATGAGCGTTCTTGGCTGTTTATCTCCATGGTGGATGGCAGACTCTGGCATCAGGAAGCTGAGGAGTTGGGGCCTGGGAAGCTTTAGTTTCTCGATATTCTCTGGACCTTAGGTTCCCTGTAATAGACTTCAAGGTCCTGTGACTAGTTACAACTTTAGTGGGGGCCCAGCGTGTGAAGCCCTCTGGACTTTAACAATTTGTAATTTCTACTTGGTTGTGTAAGACTCAGGGAGTCAGAGAGGTTAAAGAAACAAATATTTACATATGAGTGTAACTAAAGAAGCAGGGAATGGGTTGTGCTTTTGGTTTTAATCCCATATTTGCAGGGTTCAGTGTAGGGGAACCCATATCGGGGCTGGTATTAATTAAGTCTGTAATATCAGGAATTCAACAAGACCTAATAGAGTGCCCTGGTGAGTGCCAGCCCCTGTGTTCAGCAAGGGGGCCCACGGGTGACCATCACCATGACCTTTGCACTCAAGGAGCTCTGTGCTGGACCCAGGAATCTGAAGAAGGAAGCGGCAGCACCCCACTGGCCCGAAGCCCTCTGGGAAGGGTGGGCAAATGCTCCTTCTCTGACTGCTGTATGTCCTTCCCACTCATTCCAGCCCACACATCCACCCCGGGCCTGGGGAGTGCTGGCAATGAAGGGCAGTGGGTGAACAGGGAAGAGCCATCACAGGAGCCCACAGGGTGTTCAGATTTCCTTGGGGCCCACTCGGCTCAGTCCCGGGAGTGTCGTGGTCCTGGGTGACCCCAGGGGTGCCAGCTTTTGAGTCAAGTCATGGGCAAGGAGAGTTCAGGGGAGGCTATTCAGCTGCCCTTCTGCCTTCGCATGGTGGAAGGCACAGGTGTCAAATGAGACGAACAACGCGATTCATTATGGTAGTCTGTGTGGTTTTCTGAGCCTTGGAGCTTGAGGTTTCCCCTCTTCCCTTCTAGGTTCTTTGGCTGGTCTAATGATTAAATTGACACAAGACAGATTAACAGGGGGAAAAACAAATTTTGTACTTTCAGGAGACCCTTAAAAATATGAGACTCAAAGGCAGTTGGGCAACTGAGGCTTATATGTCATCCTGAGCTAAGGGACTGGGATGGGGCCAGGGGCTTCAAAGGAGAGGAGGCTCATTCACAAGACAGTAAGAAGAACAGATGTTTGGTAATCAGTTGTTTGCCCTGCCATACAGATAAGTCTTTCAGATAAAACAGTTCTCTCTGGTAATAGCTCTCTTTCTGGTACAGGCCCCTATTTAAATTCTTTTAGGCAGTTAAGGGAGAGGTAGGTTTCTCCTGAGTCTGCTGAGCAACAACTGCCTTCAGCTCAAAACAATCCACATGCCAGAGTGGCACATTTTAGAGTGGCACACTCTGCCCCTGTCGCCCAGAGAAGTCCCTAAAACATTTTCCATGTCTAATGCTGTGTTTTCAAGTTGTGCTTGCTTATAGGAGCTAAGGCAGAACACTGCCAGATGGCCAAACCGCAGAACCGGTCCAAACCAGAAAGGTCCAAGATAGTAATGGGGGGCCGGGAGCAAGAGGAAATGTGTGCAAAGGTGCTGTCTGCAAGTAGGGAAGATCTGCCCATGCCCCAAATGCCCCCGCCCTGAGTGATGATGCAGAGACCTCCCTCTCCCTTCATACCCCATAAGAACCCTGCTCAGCTTCCCTTTGAGGAAAAGGTGTTTTAGAGCATGAACTCTGCCTCCTCCATTCATTAATCAATAAATAAAGTTTCTGCTCTGCTATTCCGAACCTGGTCTAGTTCTATTGGCAGCAGGGACTCCAAGAAGTCACCAATCCCTTAGGGTTCGGTAACATTCCCTTTCAAGGGGCAGAGACAAGGGGAGAGGGAGTTCTCTGGTGTCTCTTACAAGGGCACGAATCCCATCATGAGTGCCCCACCTTCCAGACCTCATCTAATTCTGATCACCTCCCAAAGGCCCTATCTACAAATACTGTTACACTGGGGGAGGGGAGGGCCTCTGTATGAACGTTAGGGGGATACATTTGAGTCCATAGCAATGGGAAGTAGCCACCAGACCCAAGGAGACCTGCCATCTCAGGGAGGATCACTAGACAGGACCACGGTCTTTGGAGGAGGAATCTCCGAGTGACACCAACCTGAGGCCTGGCAGGGAGGTTGCTGGGGGCTTTAAAAATGCCCTGGCTTCTCTCCCTCCTCTCTGATCTCCTTGCACTGGCTGCACGCACCTGGATCCAGAGGACAAGGAAGACCAGGAAATGCTGGCTGTGGGGGTCAGCCTCAGGCACTCAGATCAGAGGAGAAAGGTAGAGAGGGAATCCGGAAGGGCAGAGAATATCCAGTACAAATGTAGTATGTGTAATACGACAGAGAGAACTTTCCAAAACGTGCAGCTGGTAACATAGGGAACACATGCAAGGAGAAGTGTTGAAAAGCAATTTTCAGGGAAAGGTAAAACCATGACTCGCATAGTTACAACGATGAACACATGTTAAAGGATGTATTTTACTCATACATAGAGGGTAGCAGACGGATGTTAAAAATCCGTCCAAAGGGAGAGTCAAAACAACACAAAGTAAAGTGCTTGGGAGTAAAGGACTACGGAGAGGAATTGCAAATGGAGACTGAACTCTTTCATTCTCTGGCTGGAGGAAGTAAATTATGATAACTGCCAGGAAGGACAAATTTACATATCCATCAGTAACCCACAATTTCCAAAGAATTACTAAAAAGCTCAAGGTCAATGTACAGAGCTAGAATCTGATAACCTGGAAGGATGTGCTGTAGCAGACGCTTACTTCTCCTTGGAAACAAATTTTTTTTTCTCCAGGAGACAACTTAACAATGACGACAACAACAACAACAAGACACCCTATAGTTTAACAGTCTCAGAGGTGATGAAACTATGAAACAAGAACTGGTTGCAAGAAAGAAAGGAACACTTAAGAGAAAAACATAACAGTTGGCTATTAAAGCCATAATAGTAGAAACAGGACAAAACAATTAGAGTTGGAGGATAACGTCAAGAGCGTTTCCCAGAAAGCAAAGCAAGAGCAAGGAAGTAAAAACAGGCATTCAGTTTGATGCCAAACCCCTTAATCTCAAGTTCGTGTGCACACTAAGCCAATCACTGAGACACCAGCGCTTGGAGATGGAGAAAGGTTTATTCGAATTGGCGGAGAAGGCGGGAGGATAGGTTCTCTCAAATCCACCTGAACGAGAGAAGAAAGCAGGGGGTTTTACAGAGCTAAGGGGCTTGGCAGGAGCAGTTTCTCAGGAGAAACCAAGGGGTCACGCGTGTTTCTTTCACTCCTGATAAGCCCTTGGGCAGTCTCACTTCTGGGCATCAACAGCAGCTGAGGGCCGGTTATCTGCTGAGTGGTGATCTCTGGTGATTGGTGATCGTAACTTCCTTGAAGGCATTCTCTTCCTTCTGTGAAACAAGCTCATAAATCCTTGTGAGCCTTGAGTCACCCCTCTGGTTAAACCAAGAAAACGGCAAATTGACAAGACTGACTTCCTTTCAGCTAGGTCTGTGTTGGGGACAAGGTCGAAAGGTCACATTGACTATTGACGGTGACCCTCGGGTCCCCGGGTTCAAGTTCAGGAAAGTGGATGAGCCCAGGAGGTGCAAACATGAATAATGTCAACTGAAATAAAGAATCGTGATAAAAGTTACTTGAAAGAGTTCGTTCAATAACCAAAGGTGAGGACTCGAGCCTGGGAAACAGCTCAACAGAGCGTCCTGCAGGAACTGCTCTGACAGGAGGTCTACAGATCTGAGCACAGTTTATGTGCCTTCTTACGAGGCCGTCCATAAGAGCAGAAAGGGGCTTACTCATGAACAGTCCTATACGCCAACAATCAAACGGCGAAACCCTCCCTCCGTGGCAGGGTACATCTGGTTTTTCTCTCGTTTATAAAGTAAGAATTTCTTGGTTACGTACCCTGGAATGCTGATGTCATCTATGTGGGGAGGGAGGCAAGTCCCAGGGTGGCCGAGGTACCCCCGAACCTAAAGACGTAGCGAGAGGGTATGAGAGCTGGGTACCCTTTCTCTCTTCTGGTTGCAGATCTTTTCTCGCTGGCGTCTTCCGTCACGAGGTGAAGGGTTGCAAGGTCATTCTGACACAGGCTTAAGATGACCTCCAAGGCCGCCTCGCTGTACAGCCTAGATTTTGCACTGACTCTAAGCCTATGCGGCTTGCTTGCCAGTTTTGCCTGTTAGACCGCGGGTCCTGATTAGTCGTTCACCATAACACGTGTCCCAGAAAGGGGATGGGGAAAAAAGCATCCAAAACGCTTTTGCACACCTAAAGATTGAAAGTAACCTGAATGAAATTTTCGATGGACGAAACTGAACTTTCAAGAACGGAACAGCTTTCGCTGGCAGTCGTGATGCTTAATGCGTTTCAATATGATTCAATATGATCCACAGATCAAGGCTGCCCAGGGAGAGAAGCCCAAGGTGTCCTGGCCTACATGCCGATCTATAGGACCCAATGGATTTTACGGTGTGGATTAGGGTTGCCCCAGGGAGAGAAGCCCAGGGCATCCTGGCCTACATGCCCATCTCTATGACCAGATTCATATCTAAAGTTATAGACCACACAGTAACCAGACCCCATCTGCACTGAAACCATTTAATGACTTTTTACGTCATCTTTTCTTTGTGTGGTAGAAATAAGTCAGGTACCCATGCCTTATAAGTTTAGCCCCAACTCTCAACACACTGCAGCAGCTCTTCACTGCCCATGGGTCCTGTCCCTATGCCATTCCCATACTATTCTCTGAATAAAAGAGCACTACTGCCAGACCTTGAGAGTCCAAGAAATCTTTCTTTCGACTCCTGGACTCACCGAGCCCGCATCAAATAGACACACACACACACACACACACACACACACACACACACACACACAGCGCTACATCACAAAGATAAGTGGATTTGAAAGGAACCGGTTTCCTCTGTAACGGGAAGCCATTACTTCCAGAAGGGCGCAGGGGTTGCACCGACCGCCAGACAGGCGCTGGGCAGGGCTAGAGTTAAGGAAAGTTCGCGCCGCCCCAACAGGTCGGAGTGGGAGGAAGGAGGGAGAGGCCGACGTGACTTCCCCCACCGGCCGCCGGTTCGCCGGCTGACCGGCTGGAGGTCGCGGGAGGAGGGAGGAGACGGTGGCGGCGGGGCGTGGGCTGGAGGGAAGGGCTGTTTGTCGTGACGTCACGGACAGGGCGGGACCCATGCAGATATGGCAGCGCAGGGGCTGCTGTGTCGTGATCTGCCGCTTAAACACAATATGCTCTCCCGTGGTGTGGGAGCGAGTCCAGGGCTGTTGCTTGAAACCGCGTGTGCGAGCGGTGTGGAAGGGCTAGGGAGGCTCGGGGAGCAAAGTGACCCTGTGTGTACAGTGCGAGGCGTCTGAGCGTGGGCCGGGGAGGGAGGTCGCGTTCTCATACTTACCTGGCAGGGGAGATACCATGATCACGAAGGTGGTTTTCCCAGGGCGAGGCTTATCCACTGCACTCCGGATGTGCTGACCCCTGCGATTTCCCCCAAATGTGGGAAACTCGACTGCATAATTTGTGGTAGCGGGGGACTGCGTTCGCGCTTTCCCCTGGTTTTCGTCGCTGTCTGAAAAGCAGAAGGACGGAGGCTTCGGAGTTAAGTATCTGCGGTTTTCCGCTTTTTTTTCTCAGCAGCCTGCAGCGTTCTCCAGCGTCGTCGCGCTTCGGAACAGGGCGTCTGCGTTTTGCTTAGCTGGGCGTAGGTGCTTGTTCTCTTGGTGTCCCAGCGCGGCCCGCTTCTCGGCGTCAGCGAGTCTCTGCTGCGTTGGCGCACAGGGACGGATAAGGTCTTGCTCCGCGCCCTACTCGACGCGGAGCTCAGGAGAACGGCGCTGGGGCATCCTCCTGTGGGCGGCGAGGGCGTGTGCTCGCCCTTGTCATGGTCTGAGGTAGGAGCTGCCTACAACTGTTCCAGGTGTTGTCCCCGTTGAGTTGAAGGCATGACACGCTTGTTTTGTGTGGGGAAACGGCGCCGTCCTGCTGCCTGGGACATCTTGCACGTATAGGCCACGCAAGTCAGAACCGCAGTCGGACCTGAGTCTTGCCAGGATAGCCTGCCTGTCATCCTCCCAGGAATGGACGATAGGAAGTCTTGGGAGGAGCCGCGACCAGTTTCCCATGTGCCCAGCTACTGAGAGGCCGCAACTGCGCAGCCTTCCTACCCATCTCCTGCCCTTTCAATATCGACTCTTTCCTCAGACTTCGTTTCTTGAGTGTCAGCTGCCGTGCTTGATGTCTTGCTTCTGCACCTTACACCGTTGCTGGCCACTTCCCAAGACGCCGTCCCCACCCAGTCCTCCCCACCCCAAAGCAGCCTCTTCCTATGTCGGCCTCCAGCTTCCTCTCCCCACCCCCCCCCACCTCTTCTCTCAGCCCTCTCTTCTTACCTCCACAGGCACACAGCAGGAGCGAGCTCTCAGCCTCCAGTTTGCACCTGCCATGCTTCAGTAGCCTGGAGAATTAGGAATCCTCCTTGATATCCCTTCTCCTTAAGTGGGAGTAGGAATCGTAAACAACACAACCTCCCCACTCCCACCCCCATGCCCACCCCACCGTCAGAAGTAACTTTAGTTTTTCCCCTGTCCCAAAGTGCCGGGATATTGTGAAACCGAGAACGAAGAAGTTGAAAAGACTCTTCCCTGGCCTAGAAGAAGAGAGAGAAAAACAAAACTTCGAGATAAGCTTTTGCTAACTGCAGCTGTGCATACTCAGCATAATCAACTGTGGTTCGAAAACAACCAGGTCTTTCTGTCCCTCCTTGGTCTGGCAGGGAGCTGTCTTTCCCCGGAAAGTCAAGGTCCAGACATCAAGATTCTGCCTCACAAGCCCAAGCAGGCTGAAGATGAAAACTAACCAGAAAAGTCCAGACAGTTAGGGGAAGACAAATTCAGTCTTCAAGGCCAAACCCAGGCTGGTGGCCACCCACGCCCCCTCCCTACCTAAAACCCCTACCTTTTTCCCTTCGAGGAGACGGATCTAAGTTTTCACTCTCATCTCCACGTCTGGCCGCCTTTGGATAATAAACCTCTTCTCTTGCCACAAGCCTGGCGTTCCAGCGACTGGCCCTCGTGTGCGGTGGCGAAACGATCCTGTGTCGGTGTTCGCTAACAACTGAACTACAATCCGGAAGAAAACCCCAGATCCGGTGTTGGGAGTCGTGGGCATTTGGCCGACCCCTTTCCCAGGACGTGTCTGTTCTCGTACCTCCCTCATCCTCGCTTCTGATCCCCAACGTCCTGGCGGACAGAAACTCCCCGGCCAAAGAGTAAAGGCGGGGACCGAGGCGGGGTGGACGATCGCGCCCCCTCGTGGCCGGCGCCCGCTCGGCCGCAGAAGCTACCGAGACCCGCGCCGGGCTGGCGACGGGGTGCGGGCGGGAACAAGGGCGCGTCCAAAGAAAACCGACTGAAAAGCACAGGATGCCGAGGGAGCGTTCAGGACGTTGAAAGCAGAGGTCGCACGTCCTACGGACGGATCCGGTTCGATGGACAAGAGCCGTGAACCTCTCTTCTCCCCGGCAGCGGGAGGTCTCCTTGCTCAAAAGGGGAATATCCGAACCAAGACCGAAGCCAACTCTCAGTGCCTTACTGACGGGAAAGCTTGGGTTTTTAGAGTGCCTAACGGACTTCCCCAGCCTTGAGGCCGTCAGCCCTGCTGTGCCCCGGAGCCCTGGTCGAGGAGCTTCTGAGCGAAAGGCGCCCGGAGGAGGACGCCGTCCGCAGCGCGGGAGGCCCGCGGTCGCCCCGCCCCGCGCGTGCCCACGGGGCGGGAGAGCTGGGGCGCGCCTCCGCCCGCTGCCGGCCTCGGGCGTCTTCTCCGCGGAGCCAGGGGGCGGCAGGACGCACGGGGAGCCCGCGGGCCCGCGCCTCGGAGCTGCCCGCGCTCGGCTCACCCGCGGCCCCGGAGGAGCCCGGGCCGGGGCGGCCGGCGCTCGGGGACCCCTGGTCTCCACCGACGCCGGGCTCCGCGGCCCGGAGTCCTGGTTCCGGCGCAGCTGGGGGCGGAGGGAGGAGACCCCCGGGGGTCGGGCTCCGAAGTCGAGTATGACAGCGGCCTTGAGCGTCCCGCGGGGACTTAGGAGCTGGACGTTCTGACCGCAGCCTGAGTGCGTCAGACTTAGAATAAATGAACACTCTGAATGAAACGGGTCGTTTAAAGAAAAGACGGCGCCTCCAGGCCGGGTCTCGAAGCGTCGACCCCGAAACCCAGACACCCTGGCCGAGGGCCGCGCCGGCCGCCGCCTCCCTCCCCGCGTCTCCCGCGGACCCTCTCTCTCCCACCAGGAGCCCGCGGGTCCGAAGACAAGACGGACCGCGCGGGGGCCCCTCGTGGTGCGGGACGGAGCGGACGCCGCCTCTGCCTTTGGCCCCGAGGCCCGAGAGTGACCCTGCCGAGGGGCTGGCCCTGGCTCGGTCGCCGGGACCCTGGGCGGCGGCGCCGGTGCCTCCGAGGCGCCGCGACTGGCGGAGCTGCGCGGGGCCAGAGGGGGCACCGCAGGCTGGGAGGGACCCCGCCACGCCGGCCCTGTCCGTGTGGACGCGCCCGCACAGAACCCGGTGTCCGGGACCCCGACTCCCGCGGAGGAGGCGGGAGAGAGCGGGGGACGCGGCGGCAGGAGCGGGAGGGGGGAGGGACCGGGAGCAGCCGTTTGAAGAGTAAAAAGTGGCCGTCATCCTGAAGGGAAGGGCAAGGTCCCACCGAGATTTGAACTCGGATCGCTGGATTCAGAGTCCAGAGTGCTCACCATTACACCATGGAACCCCCGCGGGAGCCGCGCCTTCCGCGCTCGCCAGAGCGGGCGGGTGAGTCCTCCCCGGGCGCCCGCGGCTCCCGCGCACACTCCCAAGGCTTCCCTTCCCGGGACAGTGGAGCTGCGTGCGTGGCCGACCGCCTCGCTTTCTCTCTGCGCCCCCCTCCTTTGATTGACTTCTCCTCACTTCACTCGCACCTCGGAAAAGGAGGTGAGATCCACTCTTGGGCTTTGGGCCCGGGAAGAGGAGCCCTTGACGCCTCCCTCCTAAGCCGCCTATTCCGCCTCAGTTTACCAGAGTCTCCTGTCCTGAGGTGACATTTCTGCAAACAGTAGCCTTGCTTTCCTCTTCGTTGCCTTCTCACTTTTCCCATGGCCCAGAGAGGGCAGACGGTTGTCAGGGCGGGACTTGGGACTTCCTGGGTCCCTTGGCCGCGCAGCACCCAGCACGTCCCAAAGCCGCCACCGCCTCCTCCACGTCATATATACGACGGTGTGTCCGCAGTGGAGCGGGGTGGGGAGGCGGGGGAGCTTTCCTTTTCTTCTTCATGCACCTCTGGGGGTTTTGTTGTGGTCGTTGTAATTCTTTCTTACAACAAACGCATAGTTGTTACATTCACGATACAAAGTTATCAACCGTGTTTAACGTTTATATCAAACACTCCGACCAACCAGACCATACTCGCCTGCGGTGTCTCAAAATCAACCGCCCACCGTGGAGGCCACGAGGCAGGGCCCTGACAATTATACAGCCACAGACTCTCTTCTGAGAGCTTGGCCAAGTCAATTCCATTCCACCTTCTCAATATATCACGACCCGGAAACTGCACGGATTTAAAACATGTACACTAACAGGGCACCCAAGAGCACTCCTCACTGGGTCATAGGGGATGTGGACCCAAGTTGTCTTAACAGTACATACAGTATTTATGTACACAAAATACCACCACACTACATATTTACATGTGTAAGAAATGTAAATTCATATTATATCTCAAAATCATAATCTGTGTATTCCATTTTCCCCTTTATTTCTTCATTGTGTCCCAAAGCCGTCTCTTCCCTGATCCAATACACGGAACAGAAAAATTAGCATTAACAGGAAAAGAAAGAAAAGAAGCTGCTGACCCAGTGTTGCTGGAAGGTGTATTTTGTCCCAAGCGACTGGGTGAGAGTTGAATCAAGGAGAAAGGAGGCAAAGGAGCTACTCTTCTTATGGAGAGGAAGTTGTTCTTCTCCTCAAAGTGTGAGGGGATGCCAAAATGTCCTCCTGGAAAACCAAGAAGTTGAGCAGCAACAAAAAACACAGAGCACTCCTCCAGGAGAACTTGAAGGTCAGTCAAGGTTTATGACTGCAAGGAACAGAAATGGACTCTGGCCGACGGTAAGCAGAAAAAGAATCTGTTTTCTGTTTGAAAGGATGTTCAGAGATCACACAGAATGAAGGGCCAGGAAACCCAGAGAACCGAGAACCGGGCTCAGACAAGGGGCAGGGAGAGAATCAAATGAGGGTAGAACCATGACGGGTGGAGAGACTGTCCTTGAGGGGCGAAAGCATCTCTCCTAAGTTTACATCAAGTCCTCCAGCTTCACTTTTTAAGGCTTCAGGAAAAGGGCAGGTTTAGTTTTCAATGATTGCAAATGGAAATGATGGAAAAAAATGGAAAACATTATTTTGGAGATTTGTTATTTCAGATATTTCAGGAGACTAGACGAATTCAGGATCCAGTCCAGATTACAGCTATAAAACAACAATTTCAAAGATGATTAATGGAGCCAGAATCTAATATTCATGAATGTGTATTTTAGTCTGTATTGAAACATAATTTTTCTCTCTAAAATTACCCTCCATTTTACCAAGCTCAGCCAAATGAAGAATAACTGGGTTGTAAAATAAGTTTAGTTTTAATAAATTTGGCCCAATTATATACATAAGTACAGCAAGAATAGCAATTGATCCTATCGGCTCTTTTAAATCTGTTTGGCTGGAACTTCTTATAAGGAATCTCAGATTGAAGTTTAAAGGCTTCTCAAGGCTAAGAAAGCCAGACCAAGCACTTGTCATCAGATTCCGTGTGCAGTACTTACAGGTTTGGGTGAATTCCCCTCTTCACATGGTCCCCAAAATATTGAGGTTCCTTGTACCTGCCAGAGGGAGTGACATTCTTTACTTGACCTTCCCAGGTTTCTGGGAACCCATAAGCAAGGGACCAGGCCAATATTTCCAAGTGTCTTTATGCCAGGAAGTCAATCTTTGTTTCTCAAAAGCTGTTTGGTCATATCTGAGCCCCTATGTTTTCTCAAATATGACGTTCCAGTCAAAGCCTTGGAATTATAACCAGTGTTTCCAATTGTGTCCTGTTATAAGAAGGACAGGTTCTTATTGAACTTATGCAAATAATTATAAAGCCACGAAAAGAAGAATACTTAGTCATCAGGAGTTTTTAAATTCTGGAGGGATCAGATAGGGAGAAAAAGACAAACATTTCAGTTTTGCTTACAAATGTATAATCTCATCAAATTGCTATAAGTTTTACTTAGCATAAGAGAAAAGAAGAAAAGATTTCCTTAAAGCTGAGAAAACAAAATGCAAATCATTTTTAAAAATTAGCACGATTTTAAACACAAAGTCATAAAGTTATAATTATCCCTATCAGTTTACTTAGTTTTATGTAACCAATGCTTGATTTTCTGGCGGCAGTTTCATAAGGCCATCAGTTTTCCCATTAGAGTTCTGCAATGTTTTACCCAGTTTAGTTTTATTATCTGAAACTTTATCAGAAACCTGTGTTCTAGAGTAAGCCCCAGAATCCTTTCCGTGAATTTCTTTAAAGATGAAACGTATTTGTAAAAACATCAGAGTAAAATAACAACTGTCTGTAAATAATAAAAGACTTAAAAATGGCAATTGACAAAGAAACTTGGCTATTTTTGGTGACACATGACATTCCGAGACAACAACCAGAATTATGGCTGACAGTCAGGACAGGTCAGAATTTTAGTAACTTTATACAATTTTTAAAACATTTGCATCAATGACATTTACCCATGTAATATCATAGGTCCCTATGAAACGATGTTTACTTATCCCTTTAACCACAGTGACAGTTAAAGAATTTTAGGTGAATGCAGAGAATGAAATATTTGTAAGAACAACCCTAGTGTCTGTGATTAAGGACCCGACAAAAGCAACATAGGAAATTTATTTTGATGAAACATAAAATCTTTATCCTTTTGCATCTATTTAGTTTACCCGTTCTCAACAGTTATATTTACATCGTCTACAAAAACCTCATGAGACATTAAACAAAGTCAGCTGTTACTCTAAGTTATTACTCTTGTTGACAAATTTTGTAACAGAGAGAACATGAGCTCATTTGATGAGTAAACCCAGGCTGTATGTCTGCATTACATCCACGGCTGATAACTCTGAGAACATGTCTATTTTAAATCAAACCAGCAAACTTAAACAGGCTTTTATTTACCAAAGTTCACTTTATATCCTGTTAAATAGCTTTGTCTTTTAGAAGGTTCTGTATGTTAATTAAAGACCGTGTTCCGTTATAAGAGATTTTGAATCCTCTCTTTGAAGGGTGACCCCTCAGGTGGACTCATCTGAAGCAGAGGTTCCCCAGAGTGGCCATTATAATTCCAAATTATCTCAAAAGTTTACCTATTTTCAGTTGTTTAGTTTCAGATCGGCATTTTGGGGGAGTTGAAGTGGCAAATCTCAGTGAGAGAAGAGAAAGAAGCAGCAGGCTTGGCTTCTGCCCTGGCATGTTTAATCATTTAATTATTTTTCTCTTAAAGAGGCAGTAAAATATTTCTTATTTTCTCCAGAAGCATCAAAAGATTAAAATAGGCTTCCTGTTGTAGCTGGCTTGTTCCGATTGCATGTATCTGTTTGAGTAAACTGAAAGTGCCTCATTTTGGCCATTGTAAAGTGAGATCTCCTCTACATGTTCGATTCGCAGAGCCTGAAGGGTGGGTTTATGAGCTCTTGCAATATCAGGCAAGGGACACGTTCCCCAGCGACACATAATGTTTATTCCCACAACAGAATCTATAATACAATCCAGCAAAACAGATGTAATTGTTTTACAGAAGGTCTATTTACATATACCAACGTTGACAAACCTTTATCTTAAATTTTTCAACTCTTGTACCCCTAATTATAACTTATATTAGAATTTCATTCACAAGTTTTGGTATGACAATATTATGTAGGGAATGCATTCTCAGCTAGGCATAATATTTATTCCCTAAAAACATCCAGGCAAAGTTGACATAACCTCCTCATATCATATTAGGGTAAACACTTTAATCTTTATACTTGTACCAACCTGAGCAGCCTAATTGTTGCCCCAAACAAGTGTTGATAGGTTTCTCGCTGTGATTTCTGCCTACTGACTTTTAAAAATTTTTTCAAACTGGAATAAATAGAACAGGTTTGTCTGATATTCTTTAAGGTTGGGGGCCAATAGGGGGTCCCTTTAGCCCATCCAACCTTAGGCAGTGTTTTAGTAAAAGCTTCCTTTTGACTGTATTTGTGTCTCTTCTATTCACCCTACTCTTTCTTTTTAATGACTAAAGATTGCCATCCTGTTGGAGTGAGTTCTGTCACTCTTCCCTTCTTCACTTCTCTTTGTTAACTTGATGTTCCCATCTGCATCTGTGAGACCACAAGAAGAAGCTGAGACCCCAAGTTTGATTACGTTTTTAGAGATTAGTCGTTGTATTTTCCTTTTAATTTGGCCTTTCCATAGGTACCAATAAAACAGCGCTTTATGAAGAGAGCTCTCTAAAAGTTTTCTAACTTAAGGATCCATTGTTTGGCCATTTTCTCTCCAGAATTTAAAGAATATTGTGGTCAAGCAGTGTCACGAAAGAATATCACTCCTTTCAGACATTGGCTTATAACTATAATTAGACCATCTACTCAGAATTAACCCCAATGAGCTCTGCTTGGCGACAGACAGCATGTTTCCCATTCCAATACACAGAGACGGACAAACACTCAGATCCAGACACAGGAAAACCAGACACCAGTGAACCAGTTCCCAGATGGAGGGTAGAAAGTCCTACAACTGTTCCCACTCCAAATGCGCGCCCAGACGGCCCCTCCGTGAATGGAAAGGACCCGAGATGGCCCTTCCATGAATGGAGGGGACCCCAAAAGAAGGGAAGGAAGTTCATGGGCATCTCTGAGGCAACTTACTCTACTTCAGAGTCCATCGACTTCCCACAAGGAAGAAGAAGCAAACAAACCAATCTAGAACCTGTTTCCTTGCCATAAGAAAATGGGCCTAGGGTCAGTGGCTCCGAGGCAGATGGAAAGTACTGGGGGCAGTCCCTAGGGCAAATGACCTAGGTGGCTGCAGGACTGCTTCCCAGGAAATCCCAGTTGGCCTGGGGCCATGGACCCATGGGCAAGAGCCTTCTGGTTGGCTCATCAGATTTTACCACCTACAAACATAGGTTCTTTACCCGCCACACAAGAGGGGCCCAATAAAAACTGGAGCACCAGGCTTATGGCAAGGAAAGGGTTTTTATTTCGGGTGACATGAGCCAGGAGATGAGAGCGAGCCCTCACATTTGTCTCATTTCATCTCATCTCACCGAAAGAGGGGAGGAGAGGGGCTTTTAAAGTTTTGTGAGGATTGTGGCTGCTTGTAGATGGTGGGGGGACTCAGTAGCCTTGCTGGTCGGATCTTTCCCACCAGCCTGCATTCGGCCTGGGGACACTGTTTGCAGGGAGGAGGAGGAGATGATAGGGAACCCAGGTGGTTTGTCTCCATGGTGGATAGAGTATTCTGGAGCCAGGGAGTAAGCGGGGAAAGAGTGCTTTGGTTTTAGCCCCACATATGCTGGGTTTAAGGTAGGGGAACTGATATCAGGCTGGCATCAGCAGGTCACCATACATGTGCCAGAATTCTGCTACAATAGCTCCTTGGGGATATTCTCACAGAAATCTCCATTAAAAATCTTATAATCTATGGTTCGACTCTTTGCATGTTTAAATGGTCTCTTCTGTGCCACCTTAGGAAATGTGATGTCCTAATCCAAGATCAGGCTCAAGAGCTGGCCCAGTTATGGCAAACGATAGAGAAAGGCAGAGAAGTCTCTGTGCTCCTCAAGCAGCACCTCAGGAACCTCCTCACCCACGCTGACCCTACCAACTTCCAGGGTCAGGGCTTTCAAGAGCAACTGGCTGAGGGATGCAGGCCGGTGGAGCGCCTTGCCCGAAAGCTCAGCCCAGGTAAGGCGGTCATAGGCCCTGACTGCACTGAGCTGCTCCAAGAGATTCCACTCACAAGGATTTTTTTTTTAACCGGTGGTTCTGGTTTCCACGTCCCATTTGGGGCCATCACAGGACCAGCACTGTCGGGGTGGCAACAGAGAGGAGAAATGCACTGGGTACAGGCCACAGTGATCCAACTAGATGTTTCTTTCCTGATGGACGGTGAATCACATTAATTGATTTTTGAGTGTTGAACCCCTTTTTCATAGCTGGAATCAATCTCACTTGGTTGTGGTGTATAATTCTTTTTATACTTTCTTGGATTCAATTTGTCAAATCTTGATGATTTTTGCACCTATGTTCGTGAGACTTATTGGCCTGTAGTTTTCCTTTTCATAACATCTTTGTCTGGTTTTTGTATTAGGAGAATGCTGACTTCATAGAATGTGTTAGGATGTATTCCCTCGGTTTCTATTTTCTGCAAGAGATTGTAGACAACTGGCCTAATTTCTTCCTTAAATATTTGATAGCATTCACCCATGAATTTATCTGGGCCTGGTGCTTTCTGTTTTGGAAGATTCTTTGTTGTTTCAATTTCTGTAGTAGATATAAGCCTATTCAGATGATCTGTTTCTCCTTGTGGGAATTTTGGTAGATTGTGTGTTTCAAGTAATGGATCCATTTCAAACTTCAGGGCACAGATTCGTTCCTAACATTCCTTGATTATCCATTTGATGTCCATGGGATCAGTAGTGCCAGTCCCTCTTCCACTTCTCATATGAGTAATCTGTATCTTCTGTCTTTTTTCTCATTTCTTCTCAGCATAGTGCCTGCCCTAGAGAATGTTCCATGTGAGCTTGAGAAGAATCTGTGTTCTTCCCTTGTTTGATGAAGAATTGTAGAAGTGTCGATTCTATCGAGTTGATTGATGGTGCTGTTTATTTCAACTATATCCTTCCTGATTTTCTGCCTGCTGGATCTCTCTGTTTCTGACAGAGGGGTGTTGAAATCTCCAACTGTAATACTGGATTCATCTACTTCTCCTTGCAGGTCTCAGTTTTTGCCTCAGTCATTTTCGTACTCTTCTCCTAGGTATCATGGAATTACTCCAATTTTTAGCAGTGAGGGTCGTTCAAGGACCTCGTGTTGCTAAATTATTCCCTTTTGTTTCCCTCACCAGTAAGCATTGTTAATAGGTATAATTGCCTCTGTTTCCACCTTAAATAATGTTACTTACCACAATTAGTTCCTTTAGAATACCCGGTAGATTGATGGAATTTTTCTCTTTTGTGAATATACTTTCTCAAAAACAAATCAGAATACTTTCTCTTCCTCTGGAGAGAATATACAAGTATTTCAATTGATAAAATTTTAAATTCATGTGTTCAAGTGAATTAAATATACCAGACAATAGCTCTAAAAGTGGGTAAATTCTTGTAATTCTAGAAACCAGAGGGGCTTAATTGTTTCACTTACAATTTTTGGTAAATATTTTTAGCTATGATCTATGATTCCATGTATACCAACATATGATTCCAACATTCCTATGTTCCAACTTGTGTCAGCTTACCTTATAGTTTCAAGATATATAGTTAACTTTAAACATTTGATTAATATTAAATTCATTTAATTAATGATCAATCTTTGCCTGCAAATTCTCTCTCTCTCTCTCTCCTCTTTGCACTAAAGTCCTGATATATTGACTGACAACAAAAGTATCATTTTACTTGGGGAGTGCTGCTGTTTGCTGAGTTCCCATAGATTTCCATACTTTGTGGGTATGTGGCTGGCACTGTGGATGTTCTTATGGGTTCTCTTGACTCTCTGCAAAAGTCCAATAGAGCGGTTTGTTGTTTTCAGTGTTCTGACATTTCAAAATCGTATACCTTGGTGTTGTGCACTACACAGCTTCTCCAATTACCACCTTCATTTCCTATTTGACATGGATTTTTTGCATGGTACTTTCTTTTTATCACAGCAACCACCAAAATCCGGCTTTGCAAAGAAATGATATCATTGAAAAATATGTAGTGTAATCTACTGTTGGTGAATTTTACTGTATGTAACTCTCACCTCAGTAAACCTGCCCCCCAAAAATGTCAGTCCAACATTTGGACTGACCATTCCAAATGTTGACAGGCTGGGGAGCCCTGGAAACTCTCATTCATTTCTGGTAAGAGTATAAATAAGTTCAACAATGTTGGAAAAATTTTTGGAAGTATCAACTAAGGGTCATACATACACAGTTATGTGCTGTGGCCCAGAAATTCTACTTTTAGCTCTATACCTTAGTCCTGTGCCGTCCAATATGGTAGCTTGCCAGAGTCTAGCTCTAGTAGAGTCCAGGTTTCTTGAGGGATGGACGGTGTCAGCGAATGAGAGGCAGTGAGACTGGAAGTGACGTTTCCAAGTCTGATTTATTCGAAGCATTCAAGCACTTATATAGGGTCCAGGTCACGCGTTTATGATTTCATGGAATTGTCTCAGTACATAATTTTGGCAAACAAAATGGGTACATAAGCATATCTTGTTGTAATATTAGCACAGTATGTCCATGAGAAGCAAGCAAACTTTGTTAATTATAGATATTGACCTTTTCTATATGTCTACTAGGTGTCTAGATGTCTAAGACTGATTGCAAAATGGGGTGTAACATCTAGACTCAGTTCCCCACGGGTCGAATGGCCCTGAGCCTCTATCTTTATTCCTATAATAACGAAAGCAGGAGTATTGCAAAGTATAAGGGGACCAAGTATATACAGGCCCCCAGCTCCGTCTGATCGAAAACCACACAGGCACAGTGTTTGGGGTTTCTCTTTTACCATTAACTATTTTATAGGGTTCCCAATCCTCATCATAATCCCAGTTCCTCTGTGTCAATATATTATGACATTTTTCTGCAACTTTATCAGCATCATGAGTCGCCTTAGGAAGGGATAGTTTTTGTATGTCTCTGCTCCTGGGTGGGTGCCACCATTTACCTCCTGTCCTAACAGGCCTAGGATAATCTCTACCTCCTAGAAGGACCTGAGGAGGGAGGTTCTCTTTTGAGGCTGTTTACTGGAAGGCTTCCTCCTTGAGGGCTGTCCAAGCTCCCTTTTCCGCCTCTCCAGGAGGGGTCACAACGTTTTTTCCCTTCAGGCTGCTGTTCCCCTGAACCCTCCCTAGAAGGCCAGGTTACACCAGCTTCTTTCCCCTGCGTGGAGAGATTTTCCCCAAGATATCCCCATGTACAGAAAAAGAACAGCAGGAGCAATATTGCTAAGATTAGTAGCATGAGTAGGATCAGGAGCGGCCGACCGCCATCTTCTGAGGGTCCGCCGTGCGTTCCCTCATCTCTCTCCCGGACCGTTGCCCTTGGCTAGAGGCTTAGCAGACTGCTGGGAGGCTCCCGGCAGTAGCTGCATGTAGCCATTGAACAATTCAAATGTTGCTAGTGTCACATGTTGCAATGGTAATATTTTTGGCATATAGTAGGTCTCATGAAATATTAGTAAAATTGATTTCCCCTCTTTCAGTTTACTTTTTAAAATGTATCTACTAGAAATTTAAAATTCCGGTGACTGGTATATTTCCATTAGAATGGGCTGCCCTAGAGAAATGTGTATGTCCACCAAAAGACATATAAAAGAATGTTCATACCGATTCAAAATATCCTAAACTGGAAATAACCCATGTGCCCAACAACAGCAGAATAAATAAATATGTTGAGATATATTCATACAAGGAACACACACAGAAACAAAGAACTACATGAAAAGCACAGATAAATTTCAAAGATGTAACGTTGAATGAAAGAAGTCAGACTCATGCCCCTCTCCCACAAAAAAGCCAGTACATACTTTATGATTCCATTTATATCAAAATAAAAGGGAGGAAAAACTAACATTTATTGATAGAAGTCAGCAGGTGGTGAGAGTGGAGATGACTCTGTGAGCTCTTGCGTGGAAAGAGTCATGAGGAAGCTTTCTGGGGTCTGGAAATGTTCTGCACCTCAGTCTGGGCGCTACATCAGTAGTTATTCAGGTTGATCTACATTGGTAAAGGTTTTTGAACTGTACATTTTTCTTCCTTTATATTTATTATTCCTCAGTAAAGAAAGTTGAAAGCTCCTTGGTTATTGCTAAAGTGATGTTGATACTTATTCTTCTGGTTTGGCCTAGGCTGGGATGCAAAGTAAGTTCAAAATATTTACTGTGACATTTTTGCTGTCCTCAGGTTTTTGACTTTCCTTGTTTACCAAAGAAAAGAAAAATACAATTCCCCATTCCCAAGCTGTCCCTGGTGTTTTCTTTCTCCTCACTTTTTGTCTCTTTTCTAAATCCTGTTTTATTCTTTGTTTAATGACATCATTCTAATAACTGTTTCCCATTTTTATGAGTAAATGTGTGAGATAAGTCATTCAAAGTCTCTCATTTACTACTACCATTTAAATATAATTTTCGTATTGACATCTGTATACACATCATAGCTAGCTTTGAAATATGTTCAGGAAATATGAAATATTTCCATGAAAAATTTAGCACTTGCATCATTGGAAGACGGGTCCTTCCTAGTCTTTAAGTAAAGCCAGTTAGCCATTGGTGTACACATAACGAACCCGTTGTAATTCTCTCTGTGTCTAAACCTCTTTCCTCCTCCATTCTGGTCCTTGTGTCTCACCCTCTGCTTCTGGTGGATCTGGGAAACCTGTTGTGCTTTTGCTTTGTTCCAGGATGCTCCGTTGCTCTCAGGAGGCACTTGGGAATTAAGGATAATGGCATCCGGATCCAAGCCCCTGAGTTGCCAAGTCTTCCCTGGGCTCGGCCGTTCGGCTCCCATTGAGGGTCAAGATCTCTCCATCATCGTTCAAGTCCTACCTCAAAACTTTTTCCTCACTTGTTCTCTAAGGCCATTGTTTCTCTGACTTCCATGCTTATTACTGCTGTTTTCTCTGTGCAATAGAGAAATCTGCCTTGTGAAAATTCATTAAAATGCTGTTCTTGAGAATCAAACACAATATCCTGGGCATGGGACAAAAGTTCTACCACTGTCGCACAATTGCTGACGTGACAGTCTTACTCCTACATCACTTAAATCACACAAAGTTTGCATAGCTCTTTGTGGTCTCCCAACAACCAGAGCCTGGATTCACTCACTTGCCCTGTGTCTTCAAAAACAGAAACTCCTCAGTGTACAACATTTGGGCCAACACAGTGCTACAGCAATATCAGTCAAACTTGAGAGGGAAGGCATGAAGCTACTATTTGGGTAGAGCTCTGCGACCAGCCAAAACAGCCGAGACCCCATCTGTGAGAGAACATGACTGGCTGAGGCTCTCAATCCCTTGGTGGAGGTGTGGGGATTTATTGAGGAGGCAAAGGCAGCGGGAGAGACGGCCCCAGGGCTGAGCTGACATTCAACTGTATCTAAGCAGGTGGAGAAAGCCATTCAGAATTGTTATTAAGTGTGAGATCTTATTAAATTTGTTTATTGCTACAAGGAAATAAAGCAGATGATTTTATGGCATAATGGATATTCTCTAACCTGTGCTGTCCTATACTGTAGCCACTAGCTACATTGGCTATTCAAATTCAGATTAGTTAAAATTAAGTGAAAAACAAATAAATAAAAAACTCAGGTTCTCAGCACTAGCCACATTTCAAGCACTCAGTTGCCACCTGTGTCTAGTGGACACCATCTTAGGCAATGCAGATCTAGCTCATTCATCTAGCCAGATACACACGAGATATTTTGCTTCAAGTTCCTGACTTCTTGCTCAGCATGAGATTCATTTTAGTCTATTTATTTCATCCCCAGTGCCAGCAGCTCTTGGGTCTGTACTGATCTCTAGGTGGTCCCTGAGCTTTGATTGAGAGGAGGACTCTAGTGTGGGTAAAGAACCATTGCATGCCCTTGCTTTTTTGGGGCAGTGATAAACAGGGCATAACAAGGGTTTTCTGACATTGATTACTCCAGCCCCAGCATTGCTCTAGTCTACTCTAAAGGCTGCTAATGCCGACCCCTCAAGGGAATGCTTGTGGAAGCTTATGAGGTCTGCTTATTAACTCTGTTATTAACCATAACAACGCTGGGGCTTTTTTCCCCTTTGTCTAATTTTACAGTGGCATCCTACTAGTGGCAATTCATACTGGCATTTTTGTTGTGGTAAGGATATATAATTAATTTTAAAAATAAGTTTTCCACATAAAAGATATAAATCAATGCAAGGAAAATATTAGGTAATCAATGACACAGGCACATGGATATGGCTAAATGTGAAAGTGCTACGTTCATTAATTAACTTTGCAAAACATGATTTTGGCTCATTTTTATAGCACATTGCCCCCACCCCCCACCCCCTTGTCACTCCAGTAGTGATCCCTCTTGCTCTAAGTCAAGAAGGTAGGAGTGCTCAGCTGTCCTCTCTGCACTTTGAACACAAAGGCACTGTCACCTTCTCCCATGAGCCCCTCTCAGGAACTCCCTTGTTCAGACCATTAAGAAGAATGCAGGCCTTGGCATTGGCCTTAGAGATGACTTTATGGATTTGACATCTAAAGCAAAGGCAACAAAAGTAAAAATAAACAGATGGGACTACATCAAACTAAAAAGCTTCTGCACAGCAAAGGAAAGCATCAACAAAATGAAAAGGCAACATAGTGAATGGGAGAAAATATTTGCAATTCTCATCTCTGCTAAGGGGCTAATATCCAAAATATATAAAGAACTCATACACTTCAACAACACGAAGACAAACAATTTGATTAAAAAATGGGCAGAGGATCTGAAGCGACATTTTTTCCAAAGAAGACGGATGGAGGGCCAACTGGTGTGTGAAAAGACAATTGACATCACTAAGGATCAGGGAAATGCAAATTAAAATCACAATGAGCTATCACTTCCCACCTGTTAGAATGGCTATCCTGAAAAAGACAAGAAATATCAACTGTTGGTGAGGATGTGGAGGGAAGGGAACCCTTATGCACTGTTGGTGGGAATGTGAATTGGTGTAGCCACTATGGGAAACAGTATGGAGGTTCCTCAAAAAAGTAAAACTGGAGCTATTGTATGATACTTGTGGGTATTTATCTGAAGAAGATGAAAACACTAAGTCAAAAAGATATATGCAACCCCGTATTCATTGAGACCTTATTTGAAATAGCCAAGATAGGGAAACCTAAGTGTCCATCTACAGATGAAGGATAAACAAAATGTGGTGTATATATATATAAATATATATATATATAATAGAATATTATTCAGCCATAAATAGGCATGAAATATTTCCATTTGGATGGACAACATGGATGGACTTTGAGGGCATTGTGCTAACTGAAGTAACTCAAAGACAAATACCACATGATTTCACTTATCTGTGAAATCTGAAAATAAAAACTAAAAACAAACCAAAACTGAAAAGCAAGCTCTTAGATACAGAAAACAGATTTGTGGTTGCCAAAGGTGAGGGGTGGAGGTGAGTCAAATGTTGAAGGGTGTCAAAAGGAACAAACTCCTAGTTAGAAAATAAATGTCATCAAGATATAATGTACAGCATGGTGACTATAGTTAATAGTACTGTATTGCATATTTGCAAGTAGCTAAAAGAGTAGATCCTAAAAGTTCTCATGACAAGAAAAAAAATTCTTTAGCTATGTACAGACGCAGCTGTTAACTAGACTTATTGTGGTGATCATTTTGCAATATATACAAATATCAATTCATTATGTCGTACACCTGAAATTAATATATTATTGTTTGTCAAGTACACCTCAATAAAAAAAAATTGCAATTAAAAAAAAAGGTTCAAGGCTTATAAACACTTCTGGTTAGGAGATGTGATTGCATCATCCCTGGAGCCTGGAGTCTGTTTCTGGGGAAGACTAAATGGTTTTCTTTGCTCTTTCTCCTCTTCTTCTCTATCTCGCTAATTAGTTCTGAGTATTTTCTAGGCCTTACTTTTAATCTTCTTTTTCTCTTAAAATCTTGGAGGTTGAGCAAGAAGGAGGGAATGTCAAACTTAGTGAAGTCTTCTCCATTTTCACTGAGCATTGATGGCATAGAGGAAGGGCTTTGGAGGTACACTGCCTGGATCTGAGTGCTAGCTCTCACTGTCACAGGGCTGGGACCCTTGGGAAGTTAGCTCAGCCTGTCAGTGCCTCAGTGTCTTCCTCTGCAACAAGGGATCTTAAGACTTCACTGTCTCAGTGTCGTTATGAGGACTAAATAAATTATTACACAGTAAAGCACTGAGGAATCATGCTGGTCACACAGTAAAGCTCTGGAAAAGCTGTTATTATTATTATTATTATTATTATTATTATTATGTGTTTTCTTTCCATTTCTAACTGCACCACTGCTGACTTTCAACATTCCCCAGAATAAATTAGGACCATATTAGCAAACAACTTCTGGAAAACTGGTTGCTTGATGAGTTCAATGGTGATTTAACTGACAGTGAAGACACTGCTGCTGGTTTGGATCCAGCGTCATCAAATTCTTGGACCCTAGACAGATATGACGATGGCTTAGCTCGCAGTAGACTATCTTTTGCGCCTTCTTCTAGTAAGAGCATTTTTTTTTGTTTTGTTCTGAGGAAGTTTAGCCCTGAGCTAACGTCCATGCCCATCTTCCTTCACTTTATATGTGGGACGCTTACCACAGCATGGCTTGCCAAGTGGTGCCATGTCTGCACCCGGGATCCGAACCGGTGAACCCCTGGCTGCCAAAACGGAATGTGCGAACTTAACTGCTGTGCCACTGGGCTGGCCCCTAGCAAGAGCTTTTAATGTCCAGTCATACTTACCCCAAGTATTATAAGAAACATCCAAGTATGTCCAATAACCCCATCTTTTTGTTGTTGGGTTTTTTAGAGGGGAGAGGTGTTTTCTTTTTAAGAAATCAAAGGAGGAAATATAATTTTTCTGGAAGTATAGAAGATTTCTTCTGTCAGTTATGATGGAGTATTTGTAGCAAACCAGCATTCATCCTGAAGACAACTAGATAAAGTATGGATTAAAGGAATTCTGTTTGAAGCCTTTGGAGAAATACCAATGCAGCTAGGACCCACAGGATCAGCTCCAGAGAGAGAGAGGAGCTCATTGGAATGAAAGTACTTCTCTCCATTTTCCCCTCAGGGCATTTGCCAGTTCTTGGCAAGGAACAAGAGACTGAGAACCTGGGGAGAGGGTACCTGCTAAGAGTCAGAGAAAACAGCAGCACATTGTCATCTCATGGATCTGGAGAGAAAAGAAGAAAAAAAGAGACATGTGGAGCTGTCCAAGTATTCAGACTTGAGGAGTCAAGAACCTGGAGTGGGTTGTAAGTGAGCTGGATGCTTGGTACAGGATTTGCCCTGAAAACATTTGCAAATTAAGCAACGTGCATATAAGAGGGTACAAACGCAAGAAAAGTGTGGCAAATAAGAGTGGAATTTTCAGCAATATCATGGTGCTCAGAGGATAAAAATTGAAGTTCAGGACTCATCAAAGAGGAGGGGTCAAGGAAACACCCCAAGGTCTCAGGTAAGAGCCTTGGCAGTATAACAATACAGCAGTGTGAGCAACTAGCTGCAGACTGACACCTTCCTATGAGTGCAAACAAGCTGCAAATTGGCTTATTCAAGGACTGGATTGGACTGAGGTGATCTGCCCTTCTGCTGTCTGCTGGGGGAGAGGGTAAATAATCTTCAGAGAAAGCTGATGTCATTCAACCTATCCATCATTTTTCACACAGGTTCAACATTCAATGACAATACTCTAGGACTGTAAAGAAACAGAAGCAAGAGAAAGAAAGCAAACCATGGAAATTGATTCACAGGTGATTGAGGTATCGAAGTTAGCACATAGAAATATAAAATGATACACTTTAGCTCTTCAGAAAATAGACAACATGATAAAAATTGTCACCAGGGAAAGAGAATCTATTTTAAAAATCAGTGGAAATTATAGATAGAAAATATGTAATACTCATCATTTTAAAAAGTCAGTAGTTCCGTATATTAGCAGTTTGGACCCACTTGAAAAGAGACAATAAGCCTGAAAATATGTACGTAGCAAGAAACTCTCCATAGAGTTGAGGCATAGAGAGCTAAAAGGAGTAAAAATTAAGAAAAGAGGGAAAAAAGGGTGCAGGTATGTCATAAAGGTCTAACAGAAATGCAGCTAAAGTCTCAGAGGTTAGAGTGGCCAGAAAATGGGACAAAAACAATATTGAGAGATATTATGGACAATTAAGGAAAAAACAGGATGATCTATCAAACCACCTGTGCAAGAAGATCTATGGACTCCAAGCAACATAAGGACAAGACAACCACACCTCAAACTGCTGAACACCAAAGATAGATGAAAAATTCATAGCAGCACCCAGAGGGGGGCAATTCCTATTACACCGTTATAAGATTGGGAGCTAAATTCTCAGCAAAAAACAAGGAAAAGAAGACATTATTGAAGGGCTAAGGCAATATAATTTCCAACACACCACGAGCTACTAATCTCTGACTGAATAGCTTGCAAAGGAAAGTGAAGTGAAGACCTGACCACATAAGCAGCAGACCCTAACCAAAGGAAAAGCAAAAGGTCTCTCTTAAGGCGGCAGTTAAATGATCCCCAGGGAAACGTGGAAAAGGAAGGAAGGAATGAAGAGCAATGGATAGGTTAAATATGTGGTTAAGTCAAATAAACATTACTATGCAAATAATATCGTCTATGTGATTTAAAATAGGTGTTGAAGTAAAGTTAAGGCCAATTACTCAAAAATCAGGAGGAGAGTAAATGGAATTAAGGTGTTTCAAAATGCTAGCACTGTCTAGGAGATGTTAAATGTTCTAATTTATATCAGTCTTTTGCACAGACTTTACAGAATACACAAAAGTGAAAAAATATATATGTATATCAGAGTAAAACTGAATTAAAATAATTATTCTTTTTGAGAATTCTCTAGTTTTAAAAATAATTAAATTTATTTTTGATGTTAAAAATGTAAATGTAAGAAGCATACAGTATAACATGATAAATGTATAAACCGTTGTAACTATGAGCCAGACGAATGTATAGAACATTTCCATCAACCCAGGAAATTTCCCTTCAAATTTTCTCAGAGGGAACCACTCTTTTGTTCTGACGCTTCATGGAAGTCGACTTCCGCAGGAGTATCAGAAAGGTACCTTAAAAGAGATATGTTTCAGGAGTTGAAAAGCATTTTTTTTGATAGGCATCTTTGGCTGAACGTACTGTTTGGGGGGATTATGCATGTTATTGCCTGATACGTAGTTTGGTTGTTTTTACTGTGGAGTATTAATCCCTTATATGAGTATACAATGGTTTGTGTATCACTTCTCCTGGCCATGGACATTTGGATTTTGTCCAGTTTTTGCCTAGCATAAATGACATTGCTATGAACAGTTTTGTAGAAGCCTTTTTCAATGTATGCATTCATTTTTCTTGGGAAGTAAATAGAAGTAAGATTACTCGGTAACAGGGTAGGTATATTTTTAAATTCATGAGAAACTCCCAAGTAGTTGGAGGGTGATTGTGCTAAATTACAATCCAATTAATATCACATAGTCATGTCATTCACACTCAGGTAGGGACGGAGAGAGAGAACAACTTTGAAAATCAATTTTTCTCTTTTTGTTTCAGGTTACTGCTTATATTCTCTTCCTCTCTATTTTACTTAGGTCATATTGCTTTTTAACATTGTGTGATTCAGGTGTACATTATTACACGTCAGTTTCTGTATAGACTGCATCATGCTCACTTCAAAAGTGCAGTTTTTATCCATCACCATACATATGTGCCCCTTTACCCCTTTTACTCACCCTCCTTCCCCTTCCCCTCTGGTAACCACTAATCTGTTCCTCTTATCCATATGTTTGCTTATCTTTCACAAATAAGTGAAATCATATGGTGTTTGCCTTTCACTGTCTTGCTTATTTCATTTAACATAATACACTCAAGCTCCGTCTATGCTGTTGCAAATGGCACAATTTTGTCATTTTTTATGGCTGAATAGTATTCTGTTGTATATATGTACACTACATCTTCTTTATCCATTCGTCCCCTAACGGGCACTTTGTTTGCTTCTATATTTTGGCTATTGTGGATAATGCTGCGATGAATATAGGGGTGCATAAATCTCTTTGAATTGTTGATTTCAACATCTTTGCATAAATATCCAGTAGTGGGATAATTGGATCATTGATATTTCTGTTTTTAGGTTTTTGAGAAATCTCCATATTGTTTTCCATGGTGACTGTACCAGTTTGCATTCCCACCAGCAACGTATGAGGGTGCCCTCTTCTCCACATCCTCTCCAACATTTGTTAATTTTAGCCATTCTGACGGGTGTATGATGATATCCCACAGTAGTTTTAATTTATATTTGCCTAATAACTAGTGTTGTTGAACATCTTTTCCCATGCCTGTTGGTCATCTGTATGTCTTCTTTGAAAAAGTGTCTGTTCATATCCTCTACCCATTTTTTGATCAGATTGGTTTTTTTGTTGTTGTGTTGTATGAGTTCTTCATATATTTCAGAAATTAAATCCTTGTCAGATACATGATTTGCAAATATTTTCTTCCAGTTGGTGGGTTATCTTGCCACCAACTTGCAGAAGCTTTCTAGTCTGATGTGGTCCCATTTGTTTATTTTTTCTTTTCTTTCCCTTGCTGAGTAGACATAGTGTTGGAAAAGATGCTGCTAAGACCAATGTCAAAGAGCGTACTGGCTATATTTACTTCTTGAAGTTTTATGGTTTCAGGGCTTACCTTCAAGTCTTTAATCCATTTTGAGTTAATTTTTATATATGCTGTAAGATACTGGTCTACTTTCCTTCCTTTGCATCTGGCAGTCCAGTTTTCCCAACACCATTTATTGAAGAGATGTTACTGTCTCCATTGTATGTTCTTGGCTCCTTTGTCAAAGATTAGCTGTCCACAGATGTGCAGTTTTATTTCTGGGTTTTCAATTCTGTTCCATTGATCTGTGTGTCTGTTTTTGTGCCAGTACCATGCTGCTTTGATTACTATAGCTTTGTAGTATATTTTGAAGTCAGAGATTGCGATGCCTCCAGCTTTCTTCCTTTTTTCTCAGGATTGCTATGGCTGTCCGGGCCTTTTGTTGTTCTATATAAATTTTAGGATTCTTTGTCCTATTTCCATGAAGAATGTCATTGGGATTCTAATTGGGATTGCATTGAACCTGTAGTTTGTTTTAGATAATATAGACATTTTAAATGTGTTTATTCTTCCAATCCATGAGCATGGAATAGCTTTCCATTTTTTTTGTGTCATTTTCGATTACTTTCAATAATGTGTTGCCGTTTTCAGTGTATAGGTCTTTCACCTTCTTGATTAAATTTGTTCCCAGATATTTTATTCTTTTGTTGTTGCAATTGTAAATGGCATTGTATTCTTGACTTCTCTTTCTGCTACTTTCTTATTAATGTATAGAAATTCAAACATTTTTCATAGGTTTATTTTGTACCCTGAAACTTTGCTGTAGTTGTTGATTATTTCTAATAGTTTTCTGTTGGATTCTTTAGGGTTTTCTGTATATAGAATCATATCATCTGCAAGAGCTTTACTCCTTCCTTTCTAATCTAGATACCTTTTATTTCTTTTTCTTGCCTTATTGCTCTGGCCATAACCTCTAGTACTATGTTGAATAAAAGTGGTGAGAGTGGGCACCCTTGACTTATTCTTGTTCTCATAGGGATGGCCTCCAGTTTTTCATCATTAAGGATCATGTTGGCTGTGGGTTTGTCATATATGGCTTTTATGATGTTGAGGTACTTTCCTTCTATGCCCATTTCATTGAGAGTCTTTATCATAAATGCATGTTGGATCTTGTCAAATGCTTTCTCTGCATCTATTGAGATGATCATGTGATTTTTAGTCCTCATTGTGTTAATGTGGTATATTGCACTGATTGATTTGTGGATGTTGGACCATCTCTGCATCCCTCATGTAAATTGCATTTGATCATGGCGTATGATCCTTTTAGCACATTGCTGTATTCCATATGCTAATATTTTGTTGAGGATTTTTGCATCTCTGTTCATCAGCGATATGGGCATGTAATTTTCCTTTTATCTGTTGTCCTTGTCTGGTGTTGGTATCAGGGTGACGTTGACCTCAAAGAATGAGTTAGGTAGTGTCCCATCTTCAATTTTTTGGAATACTTTGAGAAGCTAGGTATTAAATCTTCTTTGAATGTTTGGCAGAATTCTCCAGAGAAACCATCTGGTCCTGGACTTTTGGTTTTTGGGAGGTTTTTGATGATTGTTTCAATCTCTTTGTGATTGGTCGCTCTTGTGATTAGCCTATTCAGATTCTCTATTTCTTCCTGATTCAGTTGTGGGAGGTTGTGTGCTTCTAAGAATTTATCCATTTCTTCTAGGTTATCCAATTTTGGGGCACATAGTTTTTCATAGTATTCTCTTCTAATCCTTTGTATTTCTGTGGTATCCATTGTAATTTCTCCCTTTCATTTTAAATTTTGTTTATGTGAACGTTATCTCTTTTTCTCTTAGTGAGTCTAGCTAAGGGTTTGTCAATTTTGTTCATTTTCTCAAAGAACCAGGTCTTAGTTTCATTGATCCTTTCTATTAAGTTTTTAGTCTCTGTTTCGTTTATTTCTGCTCTAGTTTTCACTATTTCCCTCCTGCTGACTTTGGGTTTTGTTTGCTCTTCTTTTTCTGGTTCACTTAGGTGTAGGTCAAAATAATTTATTTGAGATTTTTTTGTTTGTTTGTTGAGGTAGGTCTGTGTTGCAATTAATTTCTCTCTTAACACCAATTTTGCTGCATCCCATGAGAACTGGTATGTTGTGTTTTCACTTTCCTTTGTCTCTAGGTATGTTTTGATTTCTCCATTGATTCAATCATTGTTCAGTAGCATGTTGTTTTGTCGCTGCCTATTTGTGACTTTCCCAGCTTTTTTCTTGTAGTTCATTTCTAGTTTCATAGCATTGTGGTCAGAAAAGATGCTTGATATGATTTAAATCTTCTTAAATTTATTGAACCTTGCCTTGTTTCCCAACATATGGTCTTATGAGAATGTTCCATGTGCACTTGAGAAGGATGAGTATTCTGCTGTTTTTTGATGGAATGTTCTATGCATATCTATTAAGTTTATCTGGTCTCCTGTTTCATTTAAGACCCCTGTTTCCTTGTTGAATTTCTGTCTGTACAATCTATCCATTGATGTAAGTGGGGTGCTGAGGTGCCCTACTATTATTGTGTTGCTGTCAAGTTCTCACTTTAGTTCTGTTAGTAATTGCTTTATACACTTTGGTGCTCCTGAGTTGGGTGCATATATACTCATAAGTGTTATGTCCTCTTGGTGGAATGTCCCTTTTATCATTATATACTGCCCCTCTTTGTCTCTCATTATCTTCTTTATCTTGAAATCTGCTTTGTCTGATATCAGTATGCTACACCTGCTTTCTTTTGCATACCTTTTATTAGAGTATCATCTCTCATCCCTTCACTCTGAGCCTACGTTTGTCTTTAGAGCTGAGAAGTGTTTGCTGGAGGCAGCATATTGTCGGGTCTTGAAAATCTATTTTTCGAGGTTTTTCTTCTTCACCTTGTTCCAAATACTTAATGGCAGCTCTGAAGGTGGCTGTGGTCACACCAAGTGTCACCACCAGCCTATTCAGGTCTGGCAGCAGAGCCATAGAGAGATATTCCGAGGCAGACCGCCCAAGTCTCAGACTCATGGACGCCTGGTCGGAATAGATGCCCATGAAATGAGGAGGGTCAGGTGATCCCTGCCTCCCCAGTCATGGCTGTGCCACTCTTCAGCTCTATACCACTAAAAATGCTTTCTTGTGTCTGCTCTCCACCCCTCCATTCCATGGCCTAGATTTTATCAGACTCTGTTAGATAGCCGTGGCCACAGGCCTCTGTCAATGGCTTCAGAGCAGCCTAGGCATGACCCAGAGGGACACCTTTTACCCAGAGAGACCCCATTTGCCGAGGGCACAGCAGAGAAACGCTATGGAAAAAGGGCCTGCAAGGAAAGAACATGTAGGACTGGTACATTGGAGCAGAGGGGAGGGCAGGGAGAGCAGGTCCTAGGATTCCTGGGTGAATTCGAAGCACTGGTCATTTGCTGACAACTGAGGGCAGTGAACAATGGGCTGTGAAAAGGGCCACTGAGGTGCAGCCCCACACCCCTGGTGGGGTAACATCTACACTTCTCGGGGACAGGGGGTGCCTGGGGCTCAGGCGCACCCAAGCTGCCTGCTCCTGCAGCTTCCAGGAGCTGGGATTAGTGGGGAGACTTCTGCACAAGGGTGCTTAGTTCTGGAAATGGAAACCCTGTGTTTGATCCAGGATCACGAAGCCAAACTGTGGGTCCCCAGGGCCCTGGTTTGGGAGTAGGTACGGAACCCTGAGCCAGGGTCTCTTGGGAGCTGCAGTCTCCTTGCCTGAGGGATCGTTGGTGCTTCCCGGAGTCTTTTTCAGTTAAAAAAGTACATGTCTGGATTGGTTGTGGCAGGACCTAAGGTTTTCATAGATACATCTTTATATCCCGATACTTGTTTCCGTAGTGTAGTGGTTATCACATTCACCTCACAAGTGAAAGGTCCCCAGTTAGAAACAACTTCATCTTCCTGAAGTCTACCTTCATGTTCAAAAAAGTACAAATGGAGGAGACCAGGCATGGAGCTGCAGGCGCAGCTACATTTTCGATTCACAAGAAACATAGGAGAACTTCAATTACAACCTGAAAGCCTACTCAGCACTAGGAAACAGGACTTGTGTGTCTGCTCTGAGTCAGATTGGAGACCAGGACACAGTC
The DNA here is from genome assembly GCF_037783145.1 of Equus przewalskii. Taxonomy (NCBI): domain Eukaryota; kingdom Metazoa; phylum Chordata; class Mammalia; order Perissodactyla; family Equidae; genus Equus; species Equus przewalskii. Next base: position 113,911 of record NW_027228749.1, on the reverse strand, counting down.
AGTTAGTCAAAGGAGGGCACATGACTAGGCTGACTTCAGCTTACATTTAGATCGAGAAATCCCCTAACCTTCTCATCTATGGCCTAAATCTTCTCTACAGGCTGACAGGTATCATGTCTCTAAAAACCAAGAGTTTCTTTCCCACGAAACACACTTGGTTTTCCCATGCACACTTGCAGAACAGGTTGATTTGCATGACGGAGCTAAAGAAAACGAACCAAAGCCTGCACTTGGGGCTTTAGCCAAAGGCACATAGATGGAGACTCATGCTCCACTGATTGAACTGATCTGGGCATGAAAAGGAACCTGTACCCCTTTTCTGTTATCAGGAGAGCCCCTTGAGCCAGTTCAGAGATCAGGGAGCAGACAGACTCCGCTCCTCACCCCCTGAGAGCCAAGTCCGACCTTACTCAGAAGGAAACCAAAGTTGTGCCACACACCATGCTAAAGCTACACTAGAACGGAACACAGCCCAGTTCCCTTGTGCTCAGGCTTCAGAGCCCAAAGCACCTCAAGCATCGCCTGGGCTGAGAGAGGTGAAGGGTGATGAGCAGCAAGATAAGAGCTGGGAGCCTTGCATAGCTGCATTCAGCACTGGGGGGTTGGGAATCACCTCCACTTCTGCTTCCTGTTCTCAGAAATCTAACCTTTACTTTCAGAATTTTCATCTGGAGAGGCCAAATTAGCCCTTCTATGACCCCCCCGGTGGCCTTGGGCTAGGATCTGGTGGTTTCACTACCACTCCCAGATTGATTCCGGACCGACAAAGTCTTTTGGCAACGCCTCCATATGCAGGAGTCTTCCTCTTCATCCCCAGAGGTGTGGTGGGCCTCAAAGTCCAGATGCAGAGAAGAGCCTCTGTGCAGAGGCCAGGCCACAGGGGCAAGGCATCTCTCAGGCCTCGAGAGGTGAGATGTGATGGGCAGCCTGCACTCCTTCTCCCTTCATCTCAGAAGCCTAATGTCTCACTTTCAGACTTTTCACCGAAAGAGTACTTGAGTTTCAATCACTCCTTAAAAAAGTAAGAGAGAAAGAAAGAAACAAAGGAAAGAAAGGAAGGAAGGAAGGAAGGAAGGAGGAAGGAAGGATGGAAGGAAGGAAGGAAGGAAGAAAGAAAGAAAGAAAGAGAAAGAAAGAAAGAAAGAAAGAAAGAAAGAAAGAAAGAAAGAAAAGAGGGAAAACATCTTTGCCTGGAGATTTTCTAATTAAGAGTGAAATAAAAACACGGTGTTACTATAATGCTACTGCATATTTTTATAGATTATAGGGTGAGTGTATGTTAACAGGTTAAGAGGAGGTGTTGGTACCCTTAGGGGAGTTTGGTGAGCCCTGCCATCACTGTCACTTCAAGAAGTGTAACGCACGTGCAATATCTGCTCCAGGAAGTAAGGTGCTGTCACTGGCAGCATGCTGATTTCCTGAGGTGCTTGTTCAAGAAAAAAAATTTCCTGTTTCTTGGTTTCCTGCCTTCTAGATCTGAAGTCATCCATTTTCCCATTCAGCGCCATGCTTCTCTCGTGGCGATCACTGCTAGCGTCCCTGGGCTGGGGCTGGCGGAAGCACCTGGGAAGGACGTGGACCAGCGGCTGTGCTCCCGTGTACCTGCACCCCTTTTTGATGCCTCCAGATGTGGGGGCCACAGGGACAGACCTTTGGTTTGCTCACAGTGCAGCATCTCTCCAAGAGCAGGAACTGGCACCTGTGAGCACCTAATAAATGCCTGATGATTGAAGGCATTCTAATTTGAGGTTCTGGAAAGCTGAAAAGGAGGAGAAGAAAGTGAATAAGACTGGGGGTAGCCTAGAACGTGAGAGCCAGAAAGAGAGAGAGATAGACATGGATACATGTGGAGAGAGACAGAGACAGAGAGACAAAGAGTGAGAGAGAGAGAGAATGTTCAAGAACCAGATTTAGTGTGTGAGAAATGTGAAGAGGTGTGATATCAGACTGTGGTAAGTGGCAGATGTATGTTATAAATCCTAAAGTATTTGCTGAAATAACAAGGAGTTATCCGAGGGGAAGAAAATGAGGCTCCAGTGTGTCTAATAAACCAACAAAGGAGAGAAAATGAAATCGTATAGAAACCATGTAAACACTATGATAGAGCAACTGCTCTTCCAGGACTCTACTCTAAAATACTAGTACAAGTGGCCCAAGATATGTGTACAAGAATGATGACTGCAGCAGTATTTGTATCCATCAAGTCACAGAACCAACTAATTCAAAAAGTACATGGAAAGGGTTAAATAAATACTAGTACGAACAAACGATGTTCTCCCGAGCTCTTCTGTGAGGATCCGTGATGATCTTATGATCTTGGTTTACATGCTCCTGTTACACACAAAATACAGAGAACAGGCGTGTAGCAGTGGGGGAGACGTCTCTCCACCCTTACTGAGAGGATGTGCAGAGTAGTGATGCAAGAAAATGTTGTATATTGAGGTGTATGGGGAAGGCATTCTAGTTTAAACTTGATTTGGCCTAAATTTTATTTAAACCAAAGAAGCCTGATGTATGGCCTGCCAAACATTCATTGTACATCTGCTTTAATCATTATCCCAAAGTGAAGAATGAGCTCTTGGAAGATAAGAATTGCTGCCTCCCTTCTTCTGATGCCAGTACTGTTTGAAGGTAAATTTTCCTTCGCATGATGTCAGGGTCATGTTGACACGCTGTGTACCTGCTAACCTGTAACAAAACATCTCCTTGAATCCTTGAGGAACGTGCCCCTGTCATGCTTAGTGTGCGCCTCTTTGTTTGGAAATGCTGTATAAGGTTGCCGGAAAGCACTCAGAAGAAGAGCTCTTTTTTCCCTTGAGAAGGATGCACTCCCTGAGCTATAGTCCTCAGCTTGGCTCGAATATAACTTTCTGTTATAGGATGATTATTGATTATTTTCCTCAACAGTAGAAACAACCGGAAGCTCTTTTAGGACAGAAAAGGCGAGATGCGTCCCTGAGTGGGGTTGAACCACCAACCTTTCGGTTAACAGCCGAACGCGCTAACCGACTGCGCCACAGAGACACGCTGCAGCATGGTTTCCTTCCCCTCCGAGAGCAAGCACTATTCAACGCTAGGCGGAGTCATCCGCTTTTTGCAGGATTTGAAGTTGTCCAGGTTCCAAATCCTCGAAAACCGGAGAGGCGGAGTCGACGCAGCCAGTGTTTTTGTCTCCTTGGAAACCCTTGCTTTGGGTGATTCCGAAGGTAAAGTGCAACCGAACGGCCTCGCCTGGCCTTGGTCCACAACCTCCTCAGATGCCAGCGCCACAGAGACGCCTGGGGCCGCGACCCCTCGGGCCTGGGCCGAGTGGGGCCCAAGGGAAGCTGAACGCCCGGTGGGCTCCAGTGGCGGCTCTTCCCGTTTGCTCCGCCTTCACCCGACCATCTGCGCCCCCGGCGCTCCTCTCAATCCACTCGGCTGCGGTCGGTTCGAGGAGGGAGCCGGAAAGAGGGAGAGGAGGGCTCAAAAGCGGCAAATGCAAGGAGGCGACAAAGAGGAGGGGGAGGCCAGGTTGCAGACAAGGAGACTTCCCAAGAGTCCTGTGCAGAGGCGCGGGCGGGATTTGGCAAGATGAGGATTGTTGTTGTTTTTAAAAGCAGGTATCAGAATCGAGAGGATGGGAGGGGAAAACGGAGAGCGGGCAGAAAAGAAAGAAAACGAGTACCTGCACTGTCCAAGAAAAACCAGCGCAGTAATTAGAGGGATATGACGTCAAAATTCATAGAGCAAGGAACAAGGCCGCCCCCGGGGCTGTGGCGCGCCGTGATCGTATAGTGGTTAGTACTCTGCGTTGTGGCCGCAGCAACCTCGGTTCGAATCCGAGTCACGGCACTGTTGTCTGTCATGTCTGGCTTTTTGCTTTTACTTTGTTGAACCCCGCACAGGGTTGCGCCCCTTGCCTCGGGGCCAGGGAGCAGCTCTTTCCGCCGGCCACTAAGCGCGAGGAGGGCAGGAGAAGAGAAGGAAACGCTACAGTGCGCTAACCTTGGTGCGGGTGCGTTCTCCGTTCCCGTGCCTGACCAAAGTACACTGGAGTAAATTATCTTCAGTGGTGCTCCAAAAGGGGAGCGTCGTTGATGCCCTATTGGGGAAAAATGTTGTCTCTCTGTTGCTCAAGATCTAAACGGTCTTAAAGACCAGATAAAATTTTTCATCAGATTAGTGACACCTCTTCCATAGACCTGCCTAGCTGGATAAACCTTGGCTCCTGGCAATCTGTGCTCCCTGAGACTTTTTCAATCCTTGGCTACTGTTCTCCTTAGAGCCATCATATTAAACTCTCTGGTACTTTGCATACTCTCAAGGATTCTAAACGCCTGTTGGCAGCCACTCACAGGTCAAATGGTATCCATCAAAATCGGACAACTGGAAGAACTCAACAATAACCACATAAATGATGATGATGGTGACTAGAGGACTCTCAGCCCCGATGACTCATCTAGCAGAGACAGTGAATATGTGACTCCTGGGCCTGGGGACATTCACAGTGGTAACTGAGAGTAACACTATACTGGATGGTCATGCTCTGGGGGTAAGATCATGACCAAAAGGGGAGAATTGCTCAAATCAATCACAAGTGGAGATCAGACTTGAAAATTATCTGAGCAGACCAAACAGTTTAGTCATACAAGCCGTAGCTAATGTAGCAAATTTTGCAAAACCAGTGGAACTTAAATAGGGCCACTTCTGGTTAATGCCTCTGAAAATCATAAACGAAACTTAAACTGGTCCCCAAAATTGATATGAGGTAACCACTTTAACCAATTCGCTATCACTAGTAAACCTCTAATGGTATAGACCAACACTGTGAAGAATAAACAGCCACTGACCCCTCACTCTATGAGCTGCTTTATAACAATATACCTCTGTGCCTCATTCTGTATTCAGTTTGAGTGCTCCCAGTTCCCAAACTGTCTTTTTGCACACAACGAATTTTTACTTATGACTATTTCAGTGATCCAGTGGTTTTACTTCTGCTAGTTCTGAACTTTGGGCAGGGCCTCAACATTTTCATCTGCCAGATTGGGCCAACAAGAGAACTCCATACTGTTTTTGACATAGAGTCCCATGGAGGGTCCCTAAATTGCTAAGCTGATCCTTGGGTTCCCTGTTGCAGATTGGAGGCTGAAGGAGAGATGACTTTTTTCACATAAGAAAAAAGAGGAGGAAGAGGCAGAGATACAGAGAGGGGGCAAAAATAGACTAGAACCAGAAAACCGATTTTAGGGTCTGGCACTGGATGTCATATTTTGGAGAAAGAGAAGACGCTGATGAGCGTATCCAGGGAAGAATAACTTTAGTGGAAGCAACAGACACTTAAGGCCATTCTATGATGTTTTCCATTTGTTTATGTGTAATTCTTCTCCTTATCTTTGTAGAAAAGGCACAGGTGAGCTCGATATGTTTGTCTTGTGTTTTTGGAATGCACGCTTACACAAAAATGCCTGCCGTGATTCAAATATTCTCCTGTGGACCTTCTAGACTTCTCTTAGGTTCCACCACCTGTACAATAAAAGCAGAATGGGCCCGACATGGGGACTCTACCTGGGAAAGTGCCATTAAAATTAAAGGGGTGTGAGAGGAATGTGACACTCTCCACAAGAGTTGCTTTCCTTGCTTTGAGGTTGTTGCACATGCTTCACACCAGATCGACCCTTTCTTCGAATGAGAGCAATTGGGAAAACAACCAGCTGCATCCACAGAAATCTTGGGTAGGGAAGTTCAAACACTACCAAGTAGCAGACCAGGGATGGCCTATTCACCGGTGTGCAGGTCATCGTCCTCTGCTTTGACCACTTTGGCAAACTGGAGACGGGACTCCACTCACCTTCACCAGTCCTGAGAGATCGCTGTTCCAGAGGAGGTCAACAGCATGGTACCAGTAGATCCCAAAACTTCACAGGATTTTTCTCCTCTTCCCTTTACTCTCTCTTCCACCTGCCCAATAAGGGAGGATCCATCGCCTTTCTCTCCTGTCAGGACGCTTTCTGGCTCCCTCTACAGAACTGAAGCGGGCAGCCGGTTTCCCCTAGGTGTCCCTCCTGGCCTGGTTGTCTCCCAGGACATCACTCCCCAAGGGCGGGACCGGGGGAGCCTGGAAAACTGCATGCGGGTCGTGGAGGTCGGGCATCGAGGGTCCGGCACCACAATCAAAGCCCATTCTTCCACCTGCCCCACGCACCTGCTCCTTGGGGATGCCGGGGGAAGTCGAGTAAAGTGCCCCCTAAAGCTTCTCTGCAGGCTGAACCAAAAGAGGTGTGAAGTTCTAGAAGGGGAAAGAGGAACCTCAAGGAGCCAGACTACCCCCCTGCCTGGCTGGCCATTGTAGACAGGCTCAAAAGAGGCTGATTTCCAGGACAGAGCCAAAGAAAAGTCCAAAGGGCACAAAGACCCATGATCTTGAGAGGAAAAGTCTCAATTCCTAACATCCACTTGGGCCCAGGGGCCCAGAGTTGAATGGATCCCCGCACCTTGATCAGGAGAGTCATCTGCACAAGTTCAGAGACCAGGAACAGGAGGGACTATGCACGTCGTGGTTCTCAATCCGGGCTGACATGCGTCCTTGGTCCACGACCCTCGTCCCGCTAGTTTGTCACCAGGCCTAGTCTGGAGACACTTTTGATTGTCACGCCTGGGGGGAGAGGGGGAAGCTTTCCTCTGCCATCAAATCATCAAAGGCCAAGGATGCCACTAAACATCCTTCAATCCACGGGTGGAGCATTCCCCTGGAAAAAGATGATCGGATCCTAACTGTCAACGGGGCCGAGGTTGAGAAAACCCAGAGCAATCAATGTCCCACACACGTGACAACAAAACAAAACTTCCTGACTAAAGGGATGTGGGGTCTCAGAAAAACTCCGGTGGCGGAGAGAACGCCTAGGCTTTTGGCCTGAGCATATGGAAGGATGGAGCTGGCATCGACTAAGGCGGGAAAACTGCAGGTGCAGCGGGTTGTAGTGGGAAGATCCGGAATCCAGTTCAGCCGCCTGGGACTGAGACTTGCTAGAAAGCGTTTCCCCTCCACCGTCTGTCTCCGTTCCTGCACCCACCTGAGTCCTTTGGGAGGTTGGAAATGCCAAGCTCTCAGGTCTCCGTGCTCGGGCCCCTTCTAACTCTGGGCGCCTCCCCACCCACCTCCTCCCACGAACCTCGTCCACTCCCCGGCCCCCGCGACCTTCTCTCCCCGCAGTGGCGCGTCCCCGGGGCAGTTCAGAGGTGCCGCCGGGACGAGGCGACGAGGCGACTCGCTCCGGCACGGGTGGTCCTGGCGGGCCTCCGGGGCTCTCGGTGCGTCGCCTGCGGGCTCCCTTTTCCAGAGAAAGCAGGGAGGGAAGGGCTTTACGAAAGGATTCCTGGTTTAAGACGCGCGTGACTGGCTCCCAGAGCCCAAGGCTTCCCAGAGCACAGAGCAAACCTCCCTCTGGGCGGAAGCAAGGAAGAGAAGCACCAGTGTCCACTTCCCTGGTGGTCTAGTGGCTAGGATTCGGCGCTTTCACCGCCGCGGCCCGGGTTCGATTCCCGGCCAGGGAATCCTTTTGCACCGTCTGTCTGCACACACGAACCTTTCTTTCCTCTGTTGAGGGGTCCTGCTCTCTGCTCCTCGCACCCAGTCTTCAACTCCTGCAGAGGAAGGGGAACAAGGGTGGGCCCCTTCTCAGGGGACACCGCTCTTGCTTGTCTCCACGTCAGCCACCCGCAGAAGCGCCTTCACAGGGGTGCTAAGCATCTTGCCCAGGTTTACACAGCCCTGCAGACCTTCAAAGCCCTGTGGGGCTGCACCTGAGGTGGCGCGGATCTGGCTGAGCTCTCTGTGACCCAGACGCGGCCAAGCCCAGGCGGCCTGTTGGTGCGGGCCCTGCAAATGGGCCAGTCGGCTGGGATTCCCCTGCCCAGTTCACAGATAAAACGCTTCCAAGGCCTTCGGACGAAAGAGGTGCCCAGAGGTGCTGCCCGCGGGGGTTGAGGGGAAGGTGAACGTGGGGTCAGGTCCTCGAGGGCTGTCCCGTTTGTAGATTAAAAGTGTAGGGAGCTGATTTTGACTGACCCAACAAAGGCAGCAGGTGAAGTACCCATAAAATGGCAAACTCTTACCGCTGCCATAAGCAGAAGACAGGAGTAAAAATCAGCACCAGAATATCAAAACAATGGTACCACAGTCAAATCCCACAGCTATTTCTACAACGGCTGTAGCATGTAAACTGTGTAGACTCCACCAAGCACTCTGCACGTTTTCCACTTTCCCTTCCACACTCTCTCCGAAGGCCTGTGAAAAGTCAGGCCACAGAGGGAGAGAAAATATTTGCAAAACATATCTGATTAAGGACTTGTATCCAAAACATGCAAAGAACACTAAAACTCAAAGATAAGAAAAATTTAAAAACCCAATTAAAAATGGGCAAGAGATTGAACGGACACCTCACCAGAGATGACATACAGATTATACAGATGAACAGATGGCAATCCCGTATATGAAAAGATGCTCAACATCGTATGTCACTAGGGAATTGCAAACTGAAACAATAATGGGCTACCGCTACACACCTCTTAGAATGGTTAAATCCAAAAAACGAACAATACCAAATGCTGGTGAGTTGTGGAGCAATGGAAACCATCATTCGTTGCTCGGGGGACTGCAAAATGGTACAGCCACTTGGGGAGAGAGTTTATTACAAAGCTAAATATACTCTTGCCATATGATCCAGCAACCGGGCTTGCACGTATATACTGAAGTTTGTTGAAACCTTATGCCCATACAGAAATTTGCACAGGAATATTTATAACAGCTTTTTTCATAATTGGCCCTATCTGGAAGTGACCAAGGCATCCTTCAATAGGTGAATGGTTTGAACAAATCATGGATTCATTTTGTGTAATAACAAGAAATGGACTATGATGACAAGGCATGAAAGAAACTTACGTTCATATTGCTAAGTGAAAGATGCCGGTCTGAAAAGACCACACACTATATGATTCCAATTATATGAAATTGTGGAAAAGGCAAAGCTAAAGACACCACGCACTGTATGATTCCAACCATATGACATTTGTGGAAAAGGCAAACGTAAAAAAGATAAGTGGTTTCCAGGATTCAGAGGGGAAGGTGAGAAAAATGATTAGGTGGAGTACAGGGGTTGTTTTAGGGCATCGACAGTATTCTCTGTGACACGGTAATGGTGGATACGTGATGTCACCAATTTGTCAAAACTCATAGAACTGTAAAAGAGAGTGAACCTTAATGTAAAGCATGAACTTTTGTTAAGAATAATGTATTAATATTGGTTCATTGGTTGTAACAAATGTATCACATAAATGCAAGATGTTAATAATAGGGGAAGCCGTGAGCAGGGAGGGAGTGAATATGAGAACTCTCTTTGTTATCTGTTCAGTTTTTTTTTTTTGTAGTCCTAAAATGGTTCTAAACAAAAAGTGTGTTAATTAATAGAAAAACGAAGATCTCCTGACCAGAAGATTTGACTGGCAGAGTGTAAAACAAAAAGGCACGATAGAAACGATTTTCTTGTGGGTGCGACTCTCCATCTGGGCTCATCCTTGTCCTCAACTTTACCAAGACCAGCAAACTAGGGCCTACGTCCATAGGAAGGTGAGAGGCCCCACTACCCAACTCCCCTCATCTCCACAGGAATTTCTCCCCACAAGCCTCCCCCTTCCCTGGGCCCCTGATGCTTCTCCCAGCACAGCTTCTGTCCTTCAGTGACCTCTTTCTTGATTCCAGCTCCATAGTGCCATGTAGCCAAAGGATGGAATAGGACGAAAGATAATAGTAACAAGGGTTTTGGTTTCAAGTATTCCAAACCGCAGAGACCCACCAGACCCACCTGTGGCTTCAAAGACCTGCTCTGGCCAGGTGGTGGCTGTGCTGCAGGATGAGCACTAAAGCACGGGTGATCATTTCGGGGCCTGGGAGCACTGCAGAATCCCTGTTTAGATCAATTCCTTAATATCTTCTGCCCCAGAATTAACTCAAGGTGTATAGTTGCCCTTTTCTTCCCTTTACCACTGCTGCCACTCCCAGAGGGTGGAAACCACCCCTCTTGCCTGTGCAAAAGAGAACCTAGCAGAGAAAGGTACTCACTGGCTGGGAATCAAACCTGAGTCTCCCCCAGGGGAGGCAAGAATTCTGCCATTGAACCACCAAAGCCCTGCCCCTCCCCATTAGATTGGGTCTCATCAGGAAGAGTCTCAGGAAGGACTGGGAAAACACCATTCTAAAAAGAAGTTCATACAGTCCTCTTTGGTAGACATGCAGAACAAACAGAAAAGACACCCAGAGCACAGGCTTGCATAGGCAACACCATAAACCTCTGGCATTCAAATCATAATACTAGAATTCAAATTCAAATCAAATTTCCTCATCGATGATGCATTCTCTTTGCCCTCACATTGCTTGGTGCCTCCCAAACGCTTTCCTCTCAACCATGAGACAAACAGCAGCTCTTTCCCTGAACAGGCAGTCCGGATCCAGGGATTGTTGGGGAGCCTCACGTTTGGGGATGTGCCTGAGTTACTCCGGAAGAGCTCAGTGATAACTGAGCTTCTCTCCTCCTGTGCCTCTTTGGAGTCCTTGGAAAAGGCCAGGGATCAAATGGTTCTGCTTTTAAACTCTTACATTTCAGAGGGACCTACCAAAGGGTGAATAAGTGAAAACGTCATTCTAAGATTTCATCCCCTTAACTACACCCTCACTGGCCACTGGAGGAGGCCATGTCAAGGAATAAGAATTCAATTGGATTCTGGGTTTCTGCTAGATGGTTACTCTTCCATACAGTGTACAGCTTTTTTTTTTTTTTTTTGTCCTTTACTTTTGCCTGATGTTCATATTTTCACTCTTTGATTCTTTTGTTCATGATTAGCCTGGTACAGGCCAAGCAGTAACCCGTGCACAATCGCCCCAGGGCCCCAGAGCCTCCCTCCTCCGGTGCCTCTTTTGAGTTCCTAGAAAAGCCCAAGGATCAACATGATCAGCTTACAGACTCTGGCGTCTTACAGAGATCTACACAACAGTTCAAGTATAACTTTCTCTCCAAGATTTATTCCCTTCACCACACCACACCATACCCTTCCCCTCTCCTTTCTGGCTCTTGAACTTTTCTAACTTTGAAGCTCCACCCAAGATCCTTTTACTGTCTTACATTTGAGCAAAAGTTTATTCTTGATCACTGTATTCTCTACCCTTTCCAATTGATCTGCTGGAGTTGTTCTACATTGTGGATTAACCATTCTGCTGCCTATCTTGTGAAATTTATTTTCTCGTTTGTCTGTCTGTGACTGTGTGTGTCTGTTTGAGAGAGAGAGAGAATGTTTCCTTATTTGTTTCTCTCTCACACTCTTTCATTGTTTAACAACCTGAGACTATTGCGTATGTTAGGCAGTGTGCTATGTCTGGAGAATTTTTTATTTTTATACACAAACTTGGTTTCCCAGGAACTATGAATCTTTTTCATACGAAAATATGTCTTTGGAAGACAGAGTCAAGTAAAATGTGACTTCATTAGAGCACAATTCATGCCAAAATAAAAGGAGAACATTTCATACTGAATTCAGACAGTCAGGAAAGTCTTTCCAGAGGAAAAGACTTCTGAACTGAGACCTGAAGGATGAGAATGATTTTGAAGAAGGAAGAAGAAGTTGTGAGAGACCATCCCCTGTAGAGAGAAGCAAGTGCCTGAAAGTGAGAGAGTTCCTGACGTGTCCAGGACTTCACTGTTGCTGGACTTGAGAATTGGCAAGAGACATGCAGATGATGAGGATGAGGGAAGCCTGGGTTCATGTCATGAAGGTATTAAGACTGTTGAGTGGAGGAATCTGGGGACACTATGTTGTTTTAGGCTACAGATATGTCCTGATGTAGGCTGTGGAAGGATCACTCAGGATGCAATGTGGCAAAAGGATTGGAGTACACTAGACTGGCCGCAGGGAGGCTGGCTTTTTATCTGGGTGTATTAATGGGGATAAGAGTTGATGGATGGAAGAGTGCAGTCATAAAGTGGCAGTAAGCCAGTGGTGCAGCCAATAAAGTTAAGCACTATATATTTATTATGACAGACATAAATTTCTGTGCGGGGGAGATGAGAGAGTGTATACAAACAGAGTAGCAGGATGTGCTTCAGGCAACAGGGTGGTTGGTGGTGAGGGTACATATATTAGGCAGGATTAGGAAAAGATTGGGCGTTGTTTTGGGGATTGATTGAAATACTTGGGACAATGCACTACAGTTTGGGAGACACTGTGCCTGGTCTAATCCAAGAATATTGAGGTAGAGGGTGGTGGGTGACGACAGGGAATTCACAGGTGCAGTGAGTTTTAGCATTTGTGACTCTGAGACACATACGAGGCATTGACTTGTGAATTAGGAGTTGTGAGTTGGAAGTACAAGTTTGTAGTATAGAAAGAGATGTGGGAATCAGTGTAGATCTGGTTGATGGAGGTGGTATTTGAAAGCATGTTGACCAAAGCTGGTGTGTGTCTTGAGTGTTGGGCAGAGGACGGATAGAGCCAAAGCTCTCCAAGGTCAAAATGACAGTCATTTTCCTTGGTGAGCCCAGGTTTGTGACTCAGCCTCCACCCAGCTCAGCTTCTCAGCAAGAGAACAATGATTGCAGGTCTGCAGCTGCTGTCTTCAAAACGTCATGATTTCTAGTCTCAACATGTAGGGGAGCTCTCCCGCTTCCTTTCTTCAGTTTAATTTCCCCAGGAATAATTGGGGAGAGAAACCTCTGCATATTTCAATTTCATCCAAGGACCATTATGTTAACATTTCAACCATTAATATTTTTCGGAAACTTGGTCTGCTCCTTAGACAACCCATACAATAAAGCCTATGCCTCATGTGCATCTCAGAGTCACAAACGCTAAACCTCAGCACAACAGGGAGTCCAATTTAGGAGATTAGAGTCTCCCGAACAACTAAACATTGACTGCAAACTTAACAGTAATTAATCTTTTAATGATTATGATATGACGTGTATCCATCCAAATGCTTTGAACACCTTACAAAGCAGGCAGGTACTGCTGATACAATGATTAGGAGGCTGACTCATTATTCTTGTACGAAAAAAACAGTTAGAAAGAACCAATCCCATTGACCAAAATGCATGTCTTCATTATCTCTATTTTGATTCTGGCCCTTTCCTTCTTTTGATTCCAATCTAATTCTGCTTCTGCTTCTCATTTCCTCCCTGGGTTAGACTTTTACTTCCCTCCCCTAGCAAGTTAGATTACTTCCTGGGACCCTCTAAGGCAACAGTTTGAGCTTGACAGTTGGTGGTTCAGGATCCTAAACAAGGGATCTGGATGAATTTCCAATGTTTTTCTGTTACAGGCCTGAAAAGAGCCTTTTTCAGAGTTGTGGTGTGAGCTGACAAAACAGATGTTTTGATACTTTAATTTGAATGTCCCGCCTTTATCCTGTTGCCTGACAGGAGTAAGCCTCTTCCACAAGCCTTTGCTTCCAGTGCCTTTGTGTTTGTGAGCTCTATCCAAAGACAAGTGTGTAAGCCTATTGGGGAACTTTTTGGTTCCCCTGCCTCCCATCCTCCGGTGACTGTCAAGATTCTTTCTGGAGACCCATCGTTGGCCCCAACAGCAGGAAGCATTGGTCGTTCAGTGGTAGAATTCTCACCTCCCACGCGGGTGACCCGGGTTCGATTCCCTGCCAGTGCATCATGCCCAATCTCCTTCTATCCAACCCTGTCTTTTTACGCATTATGCCCAATCTCCTTTTACCCACCCCGTCCTTTTATGACTCCTTCTTGCTTGCCTGTAGCACGGGCGAGTCTGGTCATTTCCTGGTTCTGGCCGCCAGGAGTTGGAAAATGAGAACTGAAATCCCTAGGGCAATTCTGAGCAGAGCACGGTTTTAGGGGTCCGCCTAAACTGGGACTTTGCAGTGCCCTGGGGCTGCGACGTGCTCGCGTATGTGGAGCAGCATTTGGCGTGCAACAGAGTCACCACGTCATTCGCGAGTTCGTACCTTTCAACCCGCAAGTGTTTCTGGAAGTCTGCGATGTTGAATATTTGGACCTAAGACCCTTGTGACTTTCATCCTTTCTCTTTGGAAGAGCGCAGGAACCCAAAGAGCCATCAGGTCACTGATTGGCGGGCTGGACCGTGGGCTGACCGTTGGGCCACGTCTCACCAAGGAGCGAGGAGCAAAAGATGAAGGTCCCGGAAGGCAGTCACCGCAGTGGCAGGGGAGGCGTCAGCGGCCGAAGGAACGGGGAGGATTGTGGGGAGGAACCAGCGTGGACAGGAGGGGAGCTGCGGAGAGGGGGCCTCGCACAGAGGTGCCGAGAGGCCCCTGGCGTCTGTACACCAGACGCCGTGAACCGAGTTTATTAACATCGTCAGCCACCGCGCCTCGGTGTGTCCCCACCGTGGGCCCATCGGTGTTCCGGGAAGGATTCGGCGTACCTGGCAATGTGTGTCAACAGGTGTGAGCCTGAAAATTACACTTTTCAAAAGAGGAAATGAGCGACAGAATCTGGGAACTGTTTATCCTGTTTTGTTTCTCTGCTTGGACGCTCCCTCGAAAGCACTGCGATTTGAGGGTGACTGCGTTAGAGAGACTACCAGTGATTACTTTTCACCCCAAAATCTTGGGAGGATTCCCCTACCTAACTATAGTTTCAAAGAGCAGATCAGTGACATCCGGGCAGTTTTTATTCTCTTTCGTTTTTAGAGATAACCTTGATTTATTCGATTTCAAGTTTCCTTCTGAGATTGTCATTCTACATTTTGTGTAGAAAACGATGGCCCCACTATGTTTTATACATTTCTTTATTTTTAAACTCTCTCAGAAATCTGAAATTTGAAAGAATAGATTCTGAACCGTGATACACAATTTCTCGTTTTTGACCATTTCTCTGTAAACAAGAATCCGGATTTAGAAGGTGGGGGTCAGGGGGACGAGGAGTTCTGATCTATGTAAAGGAAAATGGTGGATTGCTACCGAATTGGAATAAAGTTTTTAAGGACTGTAATGTCCCCAAATTACCCCTTTACTGTTTGCTGGGGGGAAAAAATCTGTCTTTGAATCCCTTCCTTATACCCAGCTTGCGAGAAGCTTCCTCCATATTCAGGTCATCTTCTCCTCCTTCCCCTCCTTCTCCTTCTCCTCCTAGTCCTCCTCTTTCTCCTCCTCATCCTTGTCCTCCTCCCCTCCCGCCTCCTTTTCCTTTTCCTCTTCTTTCTCCTCTTCCTACCTCTCCTTTTCCTCCTCCTTCAGTGGAGAAAGTGGGGTGGGAATGAAAATCCACAAGACAGGGAACGCAAGAGAATTTTGTTGGAGAGCTTGGAGGAGAGGAAGGAAAGACTAATTGTGGGTTCTGAAACAAGCATCGAGAAAGCAAAGGAGAGTTGGGGATAGCTATGATTTGGCCTGCAGCCTTTTCAGAGTAGTCAGATAATACCCTCTAATGATACACCTAGCATAGTGTGTGTGTGTGTGTGTGTGTGTGTGTGTCTGTTTGTGTCTTATATCAAGTATGTACTGATAGGAAACTATCCAAGATATGGATTTTTCCCCTTAAATGTGACATATAAAGAAAGTGTGTGGACCTCTGCTTCAGGCTTTTGTAACATTTGCATGAATTCTGTGTTTGTGAATGTAACATCCATTCACAAAATGACTTAGTATTAAAGGTAAAAAAATTAAAATGGCATTTATAAAACATATGACCTCAAAAGGGACTTGTTCATAGCAGCTTTGTTTCTAATAGTCCCCAAACTGGAAACAATTCAAATGTCCCTCAAGAGGTGCATGAATGTAATTGTGGTACTAGAACACTGATTGCCTGGGACAGGGTTGGTGGGGGGATTGATCTCAAGGGGGCAAGAGGACATTTTGGTGTAATGGAAGTGTTCCTTCTTCTTGAACAGGGTAGTGGTTACAGGGGGGCATCAATTTGACAACAGTCATTGAACTTGAAGTGGATGCGTTGTGTTACTTACAATTTACACTTTAAGAAATATGATTTTATAAGCATAATAAAATCATCCCAAATTTTAATCTTACTTTAATAATAACAATTACTATTATTGGCCTTAGAGGGTTCTTATAGAAAATCCTCTCTTGTCATGAACAATTTGATTGAAAGTTCACCAACTTCTTCATTTTTGTTTTTGTATCTATTCCTTCAGTTAAATTCCGGCACTAATAAATTGAATCACTTTAAATTAAAAAATAGAATCTGTAAGAGCCCAATTTTATAAAAGCATATTTATATATAGACTTCTCTTTCTAGATATACCAAAAATGACTCCATCAATATTTAGCCAATGTTAACAAAAGCTATCTTTGAATTTAAGATTTTTTTAGATTTTACAAATTTTGTTTTTCTGTATCATTTGAATTTTGTATAATAAGCAGGCATAATTTTTTGCAAAAAAATTAGATAAAAAACAGATTTGAAGGAAAATATGTAAAGATGTTAACAGTAGTTAATTCCAGGTGACTGCTTGTTAATTGCAGGTGACTGCTTATCTTCTTCTTTATGTATTTTTCATATTTTTAAATCTAAACAATGAATGGTCCAGAAGGAAAAGAACAGAATAGATATGGAAGAGGGGTAGGGTAGGTGAGAGGACAATGCAAAGGGGAGGAAAAAATGCAGATGTGGCAGGAATTGTGTCTAAGTTGAAGACTTGAGGGAGCAGCTGCTAGGATACCAAGGCTGTTTGGGAGGCAGATGGGTCATGAGGACCTTTGGGACAGCCGTATGCCTGTTACGTGGTTCCTACTCGGTGTTTTTTTTTTCTTTTTCCAAAAGAAACTTACAGGCTTAAGTTTCTTGTCAAACTCTTTTCCCGTTTGTGTTTCTCTTTTGTTAGGAGCGGTATAAACACAGTGGTTCTGAGCATATCTTCTGGAGCCAGGTTGCCTTCAGCTCAAATTCCTGCTTTCAGATACTACTCAGTGGACTGAGTGACTGGACAGGTTGCTTAACCTTTCCGTGTCTCAGATTTCTCATATGTAACATGAGGACGATAAGAGGATCTAGGCCTGTTGTAAGGATTAAATGAGTAAACCACATGTAACACTTGTGGGACATGCCTGGCACATGGCACTCTGCATATATACAGTCATTGAGCGTTACCTCTTGTATTTTGGGTGCTACACTGCGTCAAGACTGGGTGGGAGGAAACCGATCTTATTTAAGTCACATCAGTGATACTTTTCCGTGACTGTGGACCCTCTCAGGGAGAGTTAAGTAATCCTCTGTGGCCAGGCAGAATTTCCTGGGCGAGGAGGATCTTGGAGTTTATTAGTTCATCTGTTCAGCTCACTAAAAAGGGAAAATTGATCCAATTACTTACTGTGACACTGCCCCCAATACAAAATTCATAGTTTTACAGTGGAAGACATTTCTACACAGGACACAAAACCCAGAATCTTTAGAGCAACACATATGATTACGTGAAAATTTAAATTCAAAATACCAACGATGTACCTTAAAAAGATCATAGGTAGAAAGAAATTATTATTATTATTATTGTTTTAAGATTTTATTCTTTTCCTTTTGTCCCCAAAGCCCCCCAATACATAGTTGTATATTCTCCGTTGTGGGTCCTTCTAGTTGCGGCATGCTGGACGCCGCCTCAGCGTGGTTTGAAGAGCAGTGCCATGTCCTCGCCCAGGACCCGAACCAACGAAACACTGGGCCGCCTGCAGCGGAGCGCGAGAACTCAACCACTCGGCCACGGCGCCACCCCCAGAAACGATTATTTTTTTAATTGGTATACATTTTATCAAAGTTACAAATGCCCAAAAACTTTTTATGGAAAACAGTTGCCCGCTGATCCCCTCTCGCATTTCTTCTCTCCCAGGATAACCACTTCCAACTCCTGTAACCAACTATTTGGCTGTTCATCCCCTCGTCTCTAAATAAATTCGGTTATTGCTGGATTTTCAGGTTGTCCACCCAGGCCCCGCAGACCGGCCCACAAAGGGAAGAGGAGTTTGTGCGTTTCCCTACCCGCCGGTCATCTCCGAGGGAGCCAACGAGGACTCTCCCTCGGCTTCCGCTCACTCGCGAACCGATGTAGCCCACCTCCTCGAACTAG
Organism: Equus przewalskii; assembly: GCF_037783145.1. Classification (NCBI taxonomy): domain Eukaryota; kingdom Metazoa; phylum Chordata; class Mammalia; order Perissodactyla; family Equidae; genus Equus; species Equus przewalskii. The sequence continues at coordinate 95,827 of NW_027228749.1, read as the reverse complement.
GGAAGGAAACTTGGCAGGAACAAAGGCCAGGCAGGCAGCTGGGTGATTTCTGGCAGATCTGGGTTCGCCGGCGGATCAGTGAAAGGTGGGAGCGCCCCAGAACCAAGAGCAGTGGTCGCCCAAACCCAGCGACCGAAACCGCTGCCGGGCTCGCCCAGCTCCTCTCCCAGCTCCTCTCCCTTCCATTCCCTGTTTTCCCGCTTCTTCTTGGTCATTCTCTGCCCTTGCCTGTCTCTCTCCATTTCTCGGCTCTTTTCTCTGGCCCCACGTCTCTTCCTCTTCGAGTCCTCCAAAGGGGAGCCTCCAGAAGACAGCTAGCTTTTTCTGTCCTTCGTCATCGCTGAACATTCTGAAATAGGAGACTCGGAGAGGAGGAGGACGCCGTCCGCAGCGCAGGAGGCCCGCGGTCGCCCCGCCCCGCGCGTGCCCACGGGGCGGGAGAGCTGGGGCGCGTCTCTGCCCGCTGCCGGCCTCGGGCGTCTTCTCCGCGGAGCCAGGGGGCGGCAGGACGCACGGGGAGCCCGCGGTCCCGGAGGAGCCCGGGCCGGGGCGGCCGGCGCTTGGGGACCCCTGGTCTCCACCGACGCCGGGCTCCGCGGCCCGGAGTCCTGGTTCCGGCGCAGCTGGGGGCGGAGGGAGGAGACCCCCGGGGGTCGGGCTCCGAAGTCGAGTGTGACAGCGGCCTTGAGCGTCCCGCGGGGACTTAGGAGCTGGACGTTCTGACCGCAGCCTGAGCGCGTCAGACTTAGAACAAATGAAAACTCTGAATGAAACGGGCCATGAAAAGACAGCCCCTCCAGGCCGGGTCTCGAAGCGTCGACCCCGAAACCCAGACACCCTGGCCGAGGGCCGCGCCGGCCGCCGCCTCCCTCCCCGCGTCTCCCGCGGACCCCTCTCTCTCCGCAGGAGCCCGCGGGTCCTAAAACAAGACGGGCCGCGCGGGGGCCCCTCGTGGTGCGAGACGGAGCGTACGCCGCCTCTGCCTTTGCCCCCGAGGCCCGAGGGTGACCCTGCCGAGGGGCTGGCCCTGGCTCGGTCGCCGGGATCCTGGGCGGCGGGGCCGGGGCCTCCGAGGCGCATCGATGGGCAGAGCTGCGCGGGGCCAGCGGGGACACCGCAGGCTGGGAGGGACCCCGCCACGCCTGCCGTGTCCGTGTGGATGCGCCCCGCGGAGAACCCGGTGTCCGGGACCCCGACTCCCGCGGAGGAGGCGGGAGATCGCGGGGGACGCGGCGGCAGGAGCGGGAGGGGGGAGGGACCGGGAGCAGCGCGGGCCGAGGAGCTTCCTTTCCGGGGCCCCGCACCTTCCTCTGCGACAGCGGGACGCGAGGGCGACACCGCACGCGGTTTGAAGAGTAAAAAGTGGCCGTCATCCTGAAGGGAAGGGCAAGGTCCCACCGAGATTTGAACTCGGATCGCTGGATTCAGAGGCCGCAGTGCTCACCAGTACACCATGGAACCTGCGCGGGAGCCGCGCCTTCCGCGCTCGCCAGAGCGGGCGGGTGAGTCCTCCCCGGGTGCCCGCGGCTCCTGCGGATACTCCCAAGGCTTCCCTTCCTGGGACAGTGGAGCTGCGTGCGTGGCCTCGCTCTCTCTCTGCGACCCCCCCCCCCCTTTGATTGACTTCTCCTCACTTCACTTGCACCTTGGAAAATGAGGTGCAATACACTCTTGGGCTTCGGGCCAGGGGAGAGCCCTTGATGCCTCCCTCATAAGCCACCTATTCTGCCTCAGTTTACCAGAGTCTCCTGTCCTGAGGTGAGATTTCTGCAAACAATAGCCTTATTTTCCTTTTCGTTGCCTTCTCACTTTTCCCATTGACCAGAGAGGGCAGATGGTTGTCAGGGCGGGACTTGGGACTTCCTGGGTCCCTTGGCCACACAGCACCCATCACATCCCAAAGCCACCACCGCCTCCTACACGTAATATAACTGATGGTGTGTCAGCGGTGGAGCGAGATGGGGAGGCAGGAGAACTTTCCTTTTCTTCCAGATACACCGCTGGGGGTTTTGTTCTTGTCGTTGTAACTCTTCCTTACAACAAATGTATGTTTGTTAGATTTACCATACAAAGTAATCAACCTTGTTTAACGTCTATACCCACCACTCAGACCAGCCAGACTATACTCACCTGGGGCGACTCAATATCAACCCCACGTCATGGAGGCCACAAGGCAGGGCTCTGAGAATTATACAGTCACAGTCTGTTTCCGAGAGCTTGCCCAAGTCAATTGTATTCCAACTTCTCAATGTATCATGACCCGGAAACTGCACAGATTTAAAAAAAAAGTGCACACGTATCACGGTACCCAATAGCTCTCATTGATGGATCATAGGGGATGTGGACACGGGTGGTCTTAACAGTACACACAGTATTTATGTACACAAAATACCACCACACTATTTACATGTGTAATAGATATAATTCATATTTTATCTCAAAATCATAATCTGTATTTCATTTTCCCCTTTATTTCTTCATTGTATCCCTAAACCATCTCTTCCCTTGTCCAATACCGAGAACAGAAAAATTAGCATTAACAGGGGGGAAAAAGCTGCTTGCTAAAAAACGGAGTCAGAAAGATCCCCAGTGTTGCTGGAAGAGGTATTTTGTCCCAAGAGACTGGATGAGGGTTGAATCAAGGAGGAAGGTGTCAAAGGGGCTGCTCTTGTTATGGAGAGAGGTTGTTCTCCCCAAAGTTTGAGAGGATGCTGAAACGTTCTACTGGAAAACCAAGAAGCTGAGTGGTAGCAAACAACACAAAGCACCCCTCTAGGAGAACTTTGATCAGTCAAGGTTTATGACTGCAAGGAACGGAAATGGACTCTGGAGACATAAGAAGAAAGGAATCTGTTTGAAAGGATGTTGAGACATCACGCAGAACGGCCAGGAAACCCGGAGAACCGGGCTCTGACGAGGGGCAGCGAGAGAATCAAATGAGGTTAGAACTAGGATGGGTGGAGAGACTGTCCTTGAGGGGCGAACGCACCTTGGGTCTGAGAGCCCAAGGTGAGAGGTGAGGATATGGTGGTGGTTGGGGGGTGGGGGGAGGACCTGGAGTGAGGGTGGCCAGTGAACAGCACTACCCTGGGAACGACTCCTCCCCCTCCTCTTTCTGTTCCTCCTTCTGCCTCTTCCCTCTCCCCTCTTCGCCCATTCTATTCCTCCTCACATTCCATTGCACACCCTGTCTCCTCTCCATCTTCCTCGCCCTCTTTCTTCTCATCCCCTTTCCGCAGCCTTCCTGTCGTCCCGCATCTGCTTCTTCCTTCGCGATCGCCCCTCCACACTCCTCCTTCCCTCGCACGGAATGAATGCCATCAGAACATCGCGATGGGTTTCCACAGTCTGAGAGGAAGGTGAGGGAATAGTTTTCATCCACGCGAGAAGCACAAATGCGTTTCTCTGTGGTCAGGACTCATTGCGGGTCTTTGCGAGGCTGAGTGAGGTGGCCCCAAAGTGGGGCGACTGAGCGACCACAACCGGTTCCTTGGAGTCTGGGCAGCACAAGCCTTAGGAGACCCAGGACGACCCTGAGGCGTCAGTGACTAAGTAAACGTAAGGAACCTCTGTTCCGGCACCAGTCGCATTTGACCGGGCATCAGCTGGAATCTTCCCTTCTAGCAACTCAGGTAAGAAAAAGGCCCTGGTTCCCGGGCGGGACCACCTGGCCCCCTGGTGGCCACCTCGGGAGCGGCGCACGGGGATCCGCACAGAAGCTGCAGGCACCAGGAATGCCAGACAAGGTCAGTTCCAAAGAGAACCAAACATGCACACATAAAAACATCATGTCGTAGGAAGGAAAGTAGGAGGAAGCAGGAAGGAAAGGATATTTCAGGGAGAGCATTCTCCCACCCCGATCTATTTCCTATTCCTTCAAAAAAAATCATTGAGATTGATTGAGAATAGGTGCGCTATGGACTTCGCATAGTACAAATGTATTATTTGATAAGTTTTGACATGTGTATACACTAGTGAAACCATCACCACCATGAATATAGGGAGCATATCTGTCACCCGCAGAAGCTACCATGTGCTCCTTTGTAGTCCCTTCCTCTTCTTCTCCTCAGGTGACCACTGATCTGCTTTCTGTCACTATAGGTTAGGTTGGAATATTAATTGTGTTTTATATATGGAACGATACGTTATGTACTTCTTTATTTGGTTTATTTCACTGAGCAAAATTATTGTGAAATTCATTCATGTTGTTGCATGTGTCAACAGTTCATTCCTTTTATTGTTTTATTTTTATTGCGGTAATATTGGTCTATAACCTCACATAACTTTCAGGTGTACATCATTATATATTATGATTTCCCCGTAGATCACAACATGCTCACCACCTAAAGACTAATTACAATCCATCAAGTTCATTCCTTTTAATTGCTAGAATTCCAGCGTATGGCTATACCACAATTTGTTTATCTGTTAACTTGTTGGGCATTTGGGTTGTTTTCTGTTTCAAGCTATTAAAAATAAAGCTGCTATAAATATTCGTGTATAAGTCTTAGTATGGACATGTATTTTCTTTCCTCCATCTAGAAGTGGAATGGCTGGAGTCCAGCCATTATGTCAGGTGTATGATTTACTTTAAAAATATCTGCCAAACTGTTTCCCAAGTTGGTTATGCCATGAGCAGGGTATAGAAGTTGTAGTTCCTCAGCAGTGTCGTCAGCACTTAGTGTGGCTGATCCTTGAACTGTCAGCCATTCTAGTAGGTTTGTAGCAGTGTTTCACTGTGGTTTTAACTTTCAGTTCCCTAGTGACTAATGATGTTGAGTGTCTTTATATGTGCTTATTCAACACACGTATATCTACTTTGTGAAGTGTTTGTTCAAATCTTTTGCCCATATTTAAACATTGTGGGCTTTTTTTAACTTATAGAGTTTTAAGGGGATTTTTTCTTTTCTTTTTTTCCTGAGGAAGATTCTCCCAGATCTAACATCTGTGCCAATCTTCCCCTATTTTGTATGTGAGCCGCCACATCATGGCCACTGACGAGTGCTGTAAGTCCAGGCCTGGGAACTGAACCCCGGCCAATGAAGCGGGGCCCACCAAACTTAACCACTAGGCTGTGGGGCCAGCCCAAGAGTTTTTTAAAAATATATTTTAGATACAAGCTTTTTTTTTATCAGATATAGGCTTTGAAAATCTTTTCTCCCAGTCTGTGGCTTGTCCTTTCATTCTGTTAACAATGTCTCTCAAAGAAGAGAAGTTTTTAGTTGTTTAAAATGTTATTGAGGTCACAATGGTTTGTAACATTGTGAAATTTCAGGTATATATTATTATTTATCACTATTCTGTATAGACTGCATCATGCTCACCACCAATAGTCTAATTTTTATCCGTCACCATATATATGTGCCCCGTTACCCCTTTTGCCAACCCCTCAACCCCATTCCCCTCTGGTAACCATTAATCTATTCTCTTTGCCCACGTGTTTGTTTATCTTCCACATATGAATGAAATCATGTGGCGTTTGTCTTTCTATGTCTGGCTGATTTCGCTTAACATAATACCCTCCAGGTCCATCCGTGTCATTGCAAATGGGGTGATTTTGTCTTTTTTAATAGTTGAGTAGTATTCCATTGTATATATATATACCACATCTTCTTTATCCATTCATCCATTGATGGGTACTTGCATTGCTTCCACGTCTTGGCTATTGTGAATAATGCTGCAGTGAACATAGGGGTGCATGGGTCTCTTTGAATTGTTGATTTCAAGCTCTTTGGATAAATACTCACTAGTGGGATAGCTGGATTGCACGGTATTTCTATTTTTAATTCTTTGAGAAATCTCAATACTGTTTTACACTATGGCTGCACCAGTTTGCAGTCCCACCAGCTGTGTATGAGGGTGCCCTTTTCTCCACATCCTCTCCAACTGTTGTTATTTTTTGTCTTGGTAATTGTAGCCATCCTGACGGGGGTGAGGTGATATCTCATTGTAGCTTTGATTTACATTTCACTAATAATTAGTGATGTCGAACATCTTTTCATGTGCCTGTTGGCCATCTGTATATCATCTTTGGAAAAAGGTTTGTTCATATCCTCTTTCCATTTTTTTGATCAGGTTGTTTGTTTTTTTGTTGTTGAGTTGTATGAGTTCTTTATATATCCTGAAGATTAACCCCTTGTCAGATATATGATTTGAAAATGTTTTCTCCCAGTTTGTGGGTTATCTTTTCCTTTTGCTCGTGGTTTCCTTTGCCTTGCAGAAGCTCTTTAGTCTGATGTAGTCCCATTTGTGTATTTTTTCTTTCTTTCCCAAGGCTGAGTAGACATGGTATTGGAAAAGATGCTGCTAAAACCTATGTCAAAGAGTGGACTGCCCATATTTTCTTCTAGGAGTTTTTATGGTTTCAGGTCTCACCTTCAAGTCTTTAATCCATTTTGAGTTAATTTCTGTATATGGTGTAAGATTATCTACTTATTATCTACTTTCATTCTTTTGCATGTGGCTGTCCAGTTTTCCCAACCCCATTTATTGAAGAGACTTTGCTTTGTCCATCGTACGTTCTTGGCTCCTTTGTCAAAGATTCGCTGTCCATAGATGTTTGGTTTTATTTCTGGGTTTCCATTCTATTCCATCGATCTGTGTGTCTGTTTTTGTGCCAGTGTCATGCTGTTTTGATTACTATAGCTTTGTAGTATATTTTGAAGTCAGAGATTGTGATGCCTCCAGCTTTGTTCTTTTTTCTCAGGATTGCTTTGGCTATTCAGCATCTTTTCTTGTTCCATATAAATCCTAGTTTCTTTTTTCTATTTCCATGAAGAATGTCATTGGGATTCTAATTGGGATTGCATTGAATCTGTAGATGGCTTTAGGTAATGTGGACATTTTTACTGTGTTTATTCTTCCAATCCATGAGCATGGAATATCTTTCCATTTCTTTTTGTCTTCTTCGATTTCTTTCAGTATTGCCTTACAGTTTTCAGTGTATAAGACTTTCACCTTCCTGGTTAAATTTATTCCCAGATATTTTATTCTTTTTGTTGCAGTTGTAAATGGGATTGTATTGTTGACTTCTCTTTCTGCTACTTCATTATTAATGTATAGAAATGCAACTGTTTTTTGTAGGTTTATTTTGTACCCCGGAACTTTGCTGTAGTTGTTGATTATTTCTAATAGTTTTCTGTTGGATTCATTAGGGTTTTCTATATACAGAAACATGTCATCTGCAAACAGTGAGAGTTTTACTTCTTCCTTTCTAATTTGGATGCCTTTTATTTCTTTTTCTTGCCTAATTTCTCTGGCCCAAACCTCTAGTATTATGTTGAATAAGAGTGGCAAGGGTAGGCACCCCTGTCTTGTTCCTGTTCTCAGAAGGATGGCTTTTAGTTTTTCACCATTAAGTATGATGTTGGCTGTGGGTGTGTCATATATGGCCTTTTTATGTGGAGGAAGGTTCCTTCTATACCCATTTTGTTGAGAGTCTTTATCATAAGTGGATGTTGGATCTTGTCAAATGCTGGCTCTGCATCTGTGGAGATGATCACGTGTTTTTTATTCCTTATTGTGTTAACGTGGTGTACCACATTGATTGATTTGTGGATGTTGAACCATCCCTGTGTCCCTGGTATAAATCCCACTTGATCGTGGTGTATGATCCTTTTAGCGTTTTGCTGTATTTGATTTGCTTATATTTTGTGGATGATTTTTGCATCTATGTTCATCAGTGATATGGGCATGTAATTTTCCTTTTTTCTGTTGTCCTTCTTTAGTGTTGATATCAGGGTGATATTGACCTCACAGAATGAGGTAGGAAGCATCCCATCTTCAATTTTTTGAAATAGTTTGAGAAGCTCGGTATTAAATCTTCTCTGAATGTTTGGGAAAATTCTCCAGAGAAGCCATCTGGTCCTGGACTTTTGTTTTCTGGGATGTTTTTGATGACTGTTTCAGTCTCTTTACTTGTCATTTGTCTATTCAGATTCTCTGCTTCTTGATTCAGTTGTGGGATGTTGTATGATTCTAAGAATTTATCCATTTCTTCTAGGTTATCCAATTTTTGGCATATAGTTTTTCATAGTATTTTCTTCTAATCCTTTGTAATTTCTCCTCTTTCATTTTACATTTTATTTATGTGAGCATTCTCTCTTTTTTTCTTAGTGAGTCTGGCTAAGGGTTTGTCAGTTTTATTTATCTTCTCAAAGAACCAGTTCTTAGTTTCGTTGATTCTTTCTACTGATTTTTCGTTCGTTCATTTGTTTCTATTTCATTTATTTCTGCTCTGAATTTTGTGCTTTCCCCCCTTCTGCTGCCTTCGGTCTTTGCATATTCTCCTTTTCTACTTCTAAGTGTAGTTTAAAGTTACTTAGTTGAGATTTTTCTTGTTTGTTGAGATAGGCCTGTATTGCTATGAATTTCCCTCTTAGAACCACTTTTGCTGCGTCTGATAAGAGTCGATTTGATGCATTTTCATTTTCATTTGTCTCCAGATATCTTTTGGTTTCTCCTGTGATTTCTTCATTGCTCCAATGGTTGTTCAGTAGCATGTTGTTTGCTCTCCATATATTTGTGACTTTCCCAGCTTTTTTCTTGTAGTTAATTTCTAGTTTCATAGCATTATGGTCAGAAAAGATGCTTGATATGATTTCAATCTTCTTAAATGTATTGAACCCTGCCTTGCTTCCCAACATGTGGTCTATCTTTGAGAGTTTTCCATGTGCACTTGAGAAGAATGTGTATTCTGCTGTTTTTGGGTGGAATGTTCTTACATATATATTCTAGTTTTTCATTTAATTCCATGAATTCCGTGTTGTTGACTTTCTGTCTGGATGCTCTAGCCATTAATTTAAGTGGGGCGCTGAGGTCCCCTGCTGTTGTGGTGTTACTGTTAATTTCTCCCTTTAGGTCCATTAATAGTTGCTTTATGTACTTTGATGATCCTGTGGTAGGTGCATATGTATTCATAAGTGTTATGTCCTCTTGGTAGAATGTCCCTTTTATCATTATATACTGCCCCTCTTTGTGTCTCATTGTCTTTTTTATCTTGAAGTCTGCTCTGTCTAAAATAAGTGTGGCAACACCTGCTTTCTTTTGTTTGCCAGTTGCTTGCAGTATGGTCTTCCCTCCTTTCACTCTGAGCCAGTGTTTGTCTTTAGAGCTGAGATGTGTTTCCTGGAGGCAGCATACTTTTGGGTCTCCTTTTTTAATCCATCCTGCCACTCTCAGTCTTTTGATTGGAGAATTCAATACATTTCCATTTACAGTTATGGTTGATATATGAGGGCTTATTACTGACATTTTATCTCTAGATTTCCAGTTGTTCTATATTTCGCTTGTTTCTGTGCTCATGTATTTCTCAATGCTATTTCAGTTTGGTGATTTTCTATGATGGTTTTCTCTTTGTTTATCATTTGTATCACTGTTCTGATTTTTTGTTTAGTGGTTACCATGAGGTTTGTAAAAAAGGTCTCGTAGATGAGATAGTCCATTTTCTGATAGCCTGTTATGACCATTAGCCTGATCAGTTTCCATCTCTTTCCTCTTCTCTGTCTAGGTTATTGTTGTCACAAATTATTCCATTTTCTCTTGTGAATTTGTGATTAAAATGAAGGGTTATTTTGAATGCTTTCCTTCCCTTTGTCTTCAGTGTTATAATTAAGTGTTTGCTAACGTGTTCTGACAGAGACCTGCAATTTTCTAATTTTGTCTGTCAATTTATCTCCTTGCTCAAGGCTTTATAAACCTTTTCATTTTCTTTTCAGGTATGAGGGCATTCTTGATCATCTCTTGTAGGGGGGCTCTTGTGGCAATAAACTCCCACAGCTTTTGTTTATCTGGGAAAGTTTTTATTTCTCCAACGTTTCTGAAGGATACTTTCGCTGGCTAGAGTATTCTTGATTGAAAGTTTTTGTGTTTCAGTGTTTTGAATATGTCATTCCACTCTCTGCTGGCCTGTAAGATTTCTGCTGAGAAGTCTGCTGAAAGTCTGATAGGGTTCCTTTGTAGACTATTCTCTTCTGCCTTGCTGCACTGAATATTTTTTCTTTGTCATTGACTTTTGCCCATTTTATTAGTATATGCCCTGGAGAAGGTCTTTTTGCACTGATGTAGTTAGGAGTTATATTGGCTTCATTTACTTGTACTTCCAGGTCCTTCTCCAGGTTTGGGAAGGTCTCAGCTGTTATTTCTTTGAACAAGCTCTCTGCTCCTTTCTCCCTTGATTTTCCCTCTGGAATACCTATAATCTTTATGTTGCATTTCCTAATTGAGTCGGATATTTCTTGGAGAATTTCTTTGTTTCATTTTTTTAGTCTTAGTTCTCTCTCCTCCTCCACCTGAAGCATTTCTATATTTCTGTCCTCTAAATTGCTAATTCTTTCCATAATGTCAGCTCTGTTTTTTAAGGATTCTAGACTGCCTTTTATCTCATTCATTGTGTTCTTCATCTCCAAGATTTCCTTTTGCTTTTTTTTTGGAGTTTCAATCTCTTTTGTGACAAACTCCTTGTGCTCATTATTTTTATTCCTGAGTTCATTGAATTGTCTTTCTGAGTTTTCTTGTAACTTTTTGAGTTTCTTTATGATAGGTATTTTGAATTCTCTGTCATTTAGGTTGTAAATTTCTGTGTCTTCAGAATTGGTTTCTGCCTTGTCATTTTCCTTCTGATCTGGAGCATTAATGTATTTCTTCATGGTGTCTGATGGACTTTTGCCCGTGCGTAGTAGTAGTGTCTGGTTGCAGACTCCACCAGTCACCATGGCGGAGGTGGGGAGGAGTGTCAGGAGCTGTGTTTTCTAAATGTGCTGCATCTGCTGGAAGTAGGGTCCATCTGCTGGAAGTTGTGCTGGTAAGGCTCGTCTACATTTGTGGGCTGCCTATGCTTGCCAGGTCCCACTTGCAGACACAGGAGCACTGGTGTGGGTCTGCTGTCCTGATCCACCAGCCGAGCTGGTGCCCCAGGTGAGAGGGGATTGGATGGGCATTTCTTTCATATGCACCCACTCTGCACTCACTGGCAGACATCTGGGCTGCTGGGCTTTTGGGGAGTGTCCACGTGGTGGCCTAGCTGCCTTGGTGTGCAGCTAATGGGCTCCAATGGGCTCCAATGGGCTGAGATGTAACTCTGAAAGTGAAAGTGTTCCTGTGGTGGCCTGCCTGCTCCCACATCTTCTCCCAGAGTTGCATGCCGGATGCTGTCTGAAGTCCTGTGCCACAGATTGCTGCTACTGTAGAGGGTGAGGAGATCCACTTACCTCCATCCACTGCATCCTGGGATCCAGCACACCTAGCTTCAGATGTATGGCTGTGTGGATCTCTCAGATGTCCTATTCTGCTGTATGGGTGTCCTCCAGAAGTCTTTAGTTTTGATGAAATGCAATTTACTGATTTGTTCACTTATGGATCACGTTGGTGCAGGAGTTAAGAAAGACTTATCACCTATGCTTTCTTCTAGAACTTTTTTAATGTTAGCATTTATATTTTTAAGTTTATGATCCATCTTGAGTTAATTTTTCTATTTATTGTGAGATACGAATCAAAGTTAGTTTTATAGGTAGATAATTGTTTCAGCACCATTTGCTGTAAAGACTATCCTTTCTCTACTGACTTGCCTTTGCACCTTTCTCATACATCAGTTGTCCATATATGTGTGGGTCTACTTCTGGACACTCTATTCTTTTCCATTGATCCATTTGTCTATTTTGATGTAAATGTCACATTTTCTTGATCATCATATCTTTATAAGTCTTGAAATGAGGGAGTGTTAGCCTTGAAACTTTGTTCTCACTTGTCCAAGTTGTTTTCCTAAGTCCTTTGCATTTCCCTATGAATTTTAGAATCAATTTGTCTATTTTTACAAAAAGCTTTGCTGGAATTTTGATTGGGATTTCATTGAATCCATAGATCAGTTTGAGGAGAATTGACACCTTAACAATATGGAGTCTTTTCTTTTCAGCAAAAGGGAAGCTTTATTGAGGCCTCAGGGCCATGGGGCTCAGGCAGGAGGCCACGCTTCAGGCAAAGGAAAAGCCAGAGGAGGCGCCTTATATGACCTTCTTTGGGCACAGTTTGTTGGTGTGGCTGTACTTTTCTTGTGGCAGTTGACAGAGTGCGGGTGCAGGTGAGCATAACACTTGTAGCAGAGCATCTTGTCATAGCTGTATTTCTAGGTGAGCTGGCAGAGGGAAGGCTAGATGAAGTGACCCCACAGGTGAAGCACCAAGTGTAGGATGGACTCCTTCTGCATATTGCAATCTGAAAGATTGTGGCCATCTTCCAGCTGTTTGCCCAGAAAAATCAGATGCTGCTGGTCAGGCAGGAGGCCTCCCTTATCTTGGATTTTTAGCTTTCATATTCAATAATATTGAGTCTTCTGAACCATGAGCAAAGGATTTCTCCCCGTTTATTTAAGTCATCTTTAATTTCCCTTGGCAATCCTTTGTAGTTTTCAGCACGTAGGCTATTCATCTATATTCGTTCTGTTGTAACTGGGTTTTAGAAAAATTCCGTTTTTGTGATTGTTTGTTGTTAGCATATAGAAGTACAATGAATTTTCATATATTGATTGTGTATCCTGGAACCTTGCAAAAACAAGTTACTAGCTGTAGTAGATTTTTGCTTTGCACATTCCATTGGGTGGTCTGCATAGAGGGCCAGGTTGTCTGTGAATAAAGGCAATTTGACTTCTTCCTTTCCAGCCTAGATGCCTTTTGTTTCTTTTTCCTGCCTGGCTGCATTGGACAGAACTTCCAGCAAAATGCTGACTAAAAGTAGTGAGAGCATACATCCCTGTCTTCTTCCTAATCTCAGATAGAAATTATTTACCATTAACGAAAATATTAACTGTAGGTTTTTCATAGATGTCCCTTATCAGGTTGAGGCATTTCCCTTCTCGTCCTAGTTTGCTGAAAGCTTTCCTTAGGAAGGCTGTAATCTGTCAACTGCTTCTTCTGTATTTGTTAAGATGATTATATGTGAAATATATTTAATACATGTATCATATATATCCTATATTTGTAGCGTTTTTAGTACGGCAATATGTCAGCCAATGAAATGGATTGATTTTTAAATATTAAAACAATCTTGCATTCTTGAGACAAACCCCACTTAGGCATGAGGGATTATCCTTTTTATATATTGTTGGATTCAATCTGTTAAGGTTTTGTTTAGAATTTTTTTCATCTATGTTTACGAGGGATATTGGTCTGTAGGTTTCTCTTTTTGTAATATCTTTGTCTGCTTTGGGTGTCAGCAGAATGCTGGCCTCAAAGAATGAATTGGGAAGTATTTTTCCCTCTGGAAAATACTTTTGGAAGAGCTTGCACAGGATCATTATTATTTATTCCCTGAATGTTTGGTAGATTTCACCAGTGAAATAATCTGGGCCTGGAGTTTTCTTTGTGGGAAGGCTTTTAACAGCAAATTTAATTTCTTTAATAAATACAGGACTATTTTTGTTTTCTATTTCTTCTTGAGTGAGCTTTGGTAGTTTACGCCTATCGACAAATTTATCTATTTCATGTTGTTGGTTTTATTGGCATAAAGCTGTTTACGATATCCGAGTATTATTCTTTTAAGGTCTATAGCATCTCTGTCCAATATACGTATAATATGAGCCACACTTAATTTTTCTGGTAGCTACACCAAAATCCTTTAAAAACCCAGATGAAACTAACTAATGATACAACTTATTTAACCTAGTACATCTAAAATATTACAATTTTAGCATGCAATCAGTATAAAAATTATCAATGAGATATTTCACATTTTTTTCCATGCTAACTCTTCAAATTTGGTCTGTATTTTACAGGTGCAGCACATTTCAAGTCAGATTAACCACAATTCAAGTGCTTATTAGTCACATGTGGCTGGTGGTTACTGTGTTGGATGATGCAGGTCTGTAGGAGCTCCACTAATTTAACCTCTTTCATTCCTGGTATTGATTACTTGTACTGTTTCTGTTTTTTTCTAGACAAGTCTAGCTGGATGTTGATCAATGTCATCGATCTCTTCAAAGAATAGGCTTTTAGTTTTATCTCTATCGCTTTTCTATGTTCTCGTTCAATTTTTCTGCTCACATGTTATTATTTTATTATGCTTGCCTTAGATTTATTTTGCTCTTCTTTCCCAGCCTCCTAAAGTGGACACCTAGATCCTTGATAGGAGACCTTTCTTGCCTCCCACCCCCCCAGACCAACATAAGCACTTTATTCTTTAATTTTCTGCTAAGGCTGCTAGGGAATTTATCAGATAAATTGGGCTAGTTTCTACTTGGTTTTCATTCACTTCAAAATATTTTAAAATTTTCCCTGTAAAGCACAAGGGAAATTCTTCTTTGGCCATAGTTATTTAAGAATGTGTTGTTTAATTTACACATATTTTAAGATTTTCTAAAACCCTTTCATCATTGGTTTCTAGTTATTTCTTTGTTGTCAGAGAACATACTTGGCATGATTCCAATCGTTTAAAATTTTTGAGATTTTTTTTGACAGCTTAGAGTATGGTCTATTTGGGTAAATGGTTCATGTTCAAAATGTATTCTGTTGTAGCTGATAGAGCATTCCACAAATCAGGTTGGTTGACAGTGTTGTTCAGGTCTTCTATATGCTTGTCGACTTTTTTGATTACTTGTTCTATTCATTACCGAGATAGGAGCATTGATGTCTCCAATCACAATTTTGGGCTTACCTATTTATCCTTTATGTTCGACTAATTTTTTGTTTTATATAATCTGAGGCTCTGTTATTGGGCACGTGCCTGATTAGAATGGTTGTGTGTTCCTGAAAAATGATCCCTGTATCATGAAGTAATGTGCAGGGTAAGAATTTTATAACAGAATGCTTCCATTTTCTCCCTCTCATCCTTTTTGCTCTTGTTGTCATCATACATTTCATTTTTACATGCAGTATAAACCCCACATTATACTTTAAAAGTTTTTGCTTTATCCAGTCAATTACTTTTTTCTTTTAAAGGTATGCTTATTTTTTTTGGTGAGGGTGATTGGCCCTAAGGTAACATCTATTGCCAATCTTCCTCTTTTATTTATTTGTTTATTTATTTATCTATCTACCCAAAGCCCCAGTACCTAGTTGTATATCCTAATTGTAGGTCCTTCAAGTTCTTCTATGTGAGACACCATCTCAGCATGGCTTGATGAGTGGTGCTAGGTCTGTGCCCAGGATCTAAACTGGTGAACTCTGGGCCGCCGTAGCGGTGTGCATGAACTTTACCTCTATGCCTCCAGGCCAGCCCTTTTAATTACTTTAAGGAGATTAAAATTAAGAAGGAAATGCCTTTTTTGTTTCCGCATATTAGTACCATCTCTGTGCTCATCATTTCCTTAAGTAAATCCACACTTCTCTCCAGTATCTTGTTCCTTCTGGCTGATGAACTTCTGATAGCATTTCTCATAGGGAAAGTCTGATGGAAGTGGATTCTTTCAGGCTATGTTTGTCTGAAAAGTCTTCATTTCATCCTCGTTTTTGAAAGATATGTTCACTGGGTACAGACTACTGGGCCGACATGAATTTTCTGTTCAGTGTTTTCTCAATATTGCTCCAATGTCTTCTTGTTTGCATAGTTTTAGGTGAGAAGTCTGTAGTCTATCTCATTTTGGTTCAGCTACATGTTTCTTTTTCTCTAACTGTCTTCATGATTTTCTATTTTCCTTTGGCGCCCAGCAGCTTTATTAGGACATCTCTCATGTGCTTTCCTTTTATTTTCGTGCATTGGGTTTTTTGTGCTTTCTTGATGTGTGGATTTTTTCTGGTCTTTCATTAATTCAAGAGAATTCTTCAAATATTTCTTATTCCCCATTCTCCCTTCTCTTTCTGGAACTCCAATTATACAAACATGGAACCATATAATGTTAGTCAACACCTTTGAAACTCTCTATTTTTTTTTGGTCAATAATTCTTTTCCCTTGCATCTTAGTTTGGTCAGTTTTATTGATCTATCTTCAAGGTAACAGACTCTTTCCTCTACTGTGTCTATTTTGTGGGTAAGTCCAGTGAAGAAGTTCTTCATCTCCAAAGTTACCAGCATGGCCGGCCTGGTGGCGTAGTGGTTAAGTTGGCACACTCCTCTTTGGCAGCCTGGAGTTGACAGGTTGGGATTCTGGGCACAGACTAAGCCCTGCTCATCACACCAGGCTGTGGTGGCATCCCACATCAAATAGAGAAGATTGGCACAGATGTTAGCTGAGCAACAATATTCCTCAAACAAAAAGAGGAAGATTGGTAATAGACGTTAGTTCAGGGCCAACCTGCCTCACAAAAAATAAAAATGAAAAATCAAGCAGTTGCTGCCCTAGTTAGCTGCTGTGCATCACAGGCTTCTAGTTCCTTCTTCAGTGTATGGCTTTTACTGTGGGCTTAGTGTGAGACCTGAGGTGCTGCAGGGCTTTTTCTCAGCATTTCTGCTCCACTCAGCTCTAATTCGCCTGCATCATAGAGGGGTCTCTTGCTGCACTCTAGCCTCTCCTCTAGAAGTAGATTAGACTGCTTTTGCTCATTTCTCAGTCCAAGGCTCATGGAGGAAAGGTGACATTTCAGTTCTCCTGTTTTAGCCTCAGTCTTAGGCAGGCACTGTGTACCAAACCTCAGGCCACGTGTGCCTCAACACTACTGTTTCTGTGAGCTCTCTCTTGTGGTAACGGACCACCACCTTTGAATGATGGGAAGACTTGGGCAAGAACAAGTCTCCTGCCACTTATCCGGTGGTGGACAGCTTTTTCTTCTAGCCCTGCCCCAACAGCAGCTGACTTATACCTGGGACCAAGGGTTGGAGTTTCTTGCTCCAGCATCAATGGTAGATGACTTTCATTGCATATGAGGGAAGTGACTAGGTTTTGCACCTCTACCACAGTGGTGGCTGATCTTGATCTGCATGCCTGCACCACTGAGGCAACCTCAAGAGACTCTCTTGCCCTGCCTGACTTGTTTTTCTGTGTGAACCATTGGTGGAGGCCTGAGGAAAAGACTTAGCAAATGGGGAAAAACCTACCTAGTATCTGAACCTCTCAGAGATTGTAAACTGTCATGATAGCCCACATTTGCTCTTTAAGAAATGGTTAAAATTTCAGTTATTTTCTCCTTAACATCTTAGATGGCTGCCATCGTTCACTTCCATTATCTTCCAAAGATGAAACCGTTCACGTGTATGTCCCTCCTTGGAGGGGTTTATCATGCTTTGGACTTCAGTTTACCCTGTGGCCTTGCAACCTCAGCTCTCTGGTAGGCTCAAAATGGGTATGATTTTGTAGATCGTCCAGCTTTATTCTTGTTGTTAGAATAGAAACAACTTTCTTTTACAGTTTCCCACATCTTAAGCACATGTGAAATTATACTCCCATTTTATAGAATCCTTATCTTTTCATCTACTTTGGGACTAATTTCTGCTCAGCACACCACATAAATCCCTTTACCTGATGACAGCTTCTTAGGAGGCCATTAGATGGGGATAATGAGCACCTTGGAGATCCCTGCCAACTAGCCTAGCCCTATACACTTAGTGCTGCAGAAGAACCTTGGTACAGGTCAATTGACATTTACAATTGTCATCCAAAGCTCTAGTTGAGTTTTTGTAATGGGGCTCTTTCTCCTTCATTACCGTACTAATCTTTGTACAAGTTGGCGATTGGGGTTATATTTGCTGAGATTTTTCCAGAGGCAGTTAAGATTTGCTGGGATTCCAGTTTCTGGTCAAATGTGGGCAGCAGAGTGAAGAGGACCTTCTCGGCATGGAGAAAAGAGAAAGAAACGTAATATTACACGGACACTCCACATCTTTATCATCCTCAGAACAGTAGCCTCAATGAAAATGGAACTGGGTAATTGAAATACTTATTTCTCCAAGCACGTGATGGTGAAAATTGGAAAAATTGGTTTTGTTGTTTAAATGATTGTGTACTCAGATTGAGCCTGAAGGTACATAAGGTGCAGACTCCACTGAAAAAGTTGCAAAGCTCTGAAGGTGCAGAGAGAGTGCAATTGTCCAACTTCACATCTTTCCCGCCTTCCAAATTTTTTTCATTTTGCCTGATCTCGTGGTCCCAGGTCCAGCCTTAAATATACGTGTAACTACGGGAGGCAATATCAGTGCAAAAGCCACAAAGTTCATACCCTTAAATTTGATAATGCTTCCTCCCAAAGGTGTTGTAACTTCCTATCATGTAGAAATTAGGTTGACACGGCCCAAGTATATTAGTATACTTGGGCTGCCATGACAACACACCACAGATTGGGTGGCTTAAACAACAGACGTTTCTGTCTCACTGTTCTGGAGTCCGGAAGTCCAAGATCAGGGTGCTGGTAGAATTGGTTTCTGGTGAGCCCTCTCTGGCATTTGGAGAATGCTGCCTTCTCACTGTATCCTCGCGGAGACTTTTCTCTGTGCATGGAGTGAGAGCTCTGAAACCTATGGACCTTTTTGTCCAGGACAGACAAATTAAATTCTCAGTGATTTAGGAATACTGCTTAAAATCTCGTGAAGGAGCAGGAGTGAATCTTGCCCAGCCCTCTACTTGGTCCTTGAGGATAGTCGTGGAATGGCAGACTTTGAGCCAAAGAAAAGGCATAGAGGATGCCCAACCCAATGATCCTGGGGTTAAGACTGTCAAACCCTAAAGTGTGAGTGAACCCAGGGATCTAGGTGAATTAATCTCTTCGCCTTTCACAGAATTGGTTACCCAAGTTCAGAGAGCAGGAAAAAGAGATTGTACAGATCAGAGTCAGCACCTGAGGGTCCAGGAAGACAGGAATGTCTGACCAATTGGATGTAGAGTGTGAGAAAAAGAATGGCAGTCAAGGAACGCTCTAAGAGTTTTTGGCCTGAGCATATGGAAAGGTGTAGTCGGCATCAAGTAAGGTGGGAAAGTTGCAGGTGCCGCAAGTGGTAGGGAGAAAGTCAAGAATCAAGTTGAGGGCCCCGGGAGCCTTGCTTGAAAGGACCCTCCCTCCAGACATCTCCGTTCCTCATCTGCCTGAATCTTCTTGGAGGTTGGAGATGCCTCCATCTCAGCACTTGGCCCCTTGTTGTCCTGGACGTCTCCCCTCCCACCTCCTCCAGGCAACTTGGTTGCCCCCCAGTGGGTGACCTTCCCTCCGCACTTGGAGGCCTCACAAAGACGCGTCTCTAGGGCAGGTCAGAAGTGCTGTGGGGACGAGGCAACTCACTCCAGGACTGGAACTGGTGGACCTGGTGGACCTCTCAGCGCATCACTGTCCTGCAATGAACGGGGTCTTTCGTGTGGGGCTCCCTTTTGGAGAAAGCAGGGAGAGATCAGCCTGTGTGGAGTGAAGAGAGAGTGGCACCAGGGAGGCCAGGCCAGCAGGGTAGTGCCAAGTTCTCGATGCAAAAGACTCAGGTTTTAGGGTTAATTTTGAATTTTGTAATTAAAAACTATTTGGAAATATGTTTTCTTTCTTGTTATATGAAGACTTACATAGTATCCTTGATTTTGCCTCTTGGCCCACACACCTGCACTATTCACTATCTGGCCCTTACAAACAAGTTTGCTGAACTCTGCACTAAGCAATGCCAAACACTTCCCAGAAGGGACACCAAGGAGTCACTTTCAATCACTTCTGCGTCTTGGACGATTCTCCTGACAACCAATAAATTCCCTTTCTTGGCTTGAGATGATTAGTATTTGGTTTGTTGTCATTTGCAGTAAAATGTTAATATATACTAAGTAAGTTAAATATGTAGTTAAAATATTTAAAGATTAGACACAATTAAAGGGCAAAATTGAGATAGAAAATCGTGCTGAATCTGAGCTGGGAAAGAGCTTTTGTGATCTGGTGTGATCATCTACCTCTTCAGAGAATTCACCAGCATTCTTGATAAAATGCTGACAAAGTACAATAAGTTTAAGAGTTCCATCTGGAAACCCTGCTCAGCTGATTATTAATTTTGGATGGAACAAAATAACCTTGAAGCATTTTCGTAAGAAATGTTGTTGTCTTTTCCCAGACATTCTTCTTCTCTATTTGGCTTAATGATGATTAGCAATGAATCTTTTCATAGTTTCTATCTATCAAGACAGAAATATTTGAATTGGCTTAGGTATAAAATTCTGCTCTTGAGATAGGCTTGAAATAAACATTTGACACATGACTGTAAACAAATTGTAGGTGAGATTTTTTTTAAGGAAAAATATTTGACTATATGAAAATTAAGAATGAGTCTATGCGCATGTAAAACGGGACACCCAATTACAGGGAAAGTACAAAATCGGAGAAAGTACGTGTAGCATGTAAAAGAAAAACTGATTCATACCTAGAATAAGTTTTTCAAACACCAACAAATCAATAAAACCCAAAAGGTTATATCCGCCCAAACTGAATTTTAGGAGTTAGAGACGCTGGGTGATTTGATCTGTAAGTATTTTGTTTTCTTGCATACGCAGGGGCTGCAGGTGCCAGAAGAGTCCCACATTGCTTTGCTGCTCCTCTAGTGATGTTATTCCTTAAAGGCAAGCACATTAAGGGCTAATTTATAGTTGGGGAAAGCAGTGATATCATAGATTCCATTGCACAATTTGCACTGACAGATGGTACCTCAAAACCTCCACTAAAAAAACCTCTTCCACATCTCTCGAAAGGTAGGAAAGATACTCCACTTTCTCCTGTGTGCTCAAGTGTACTGATTGCAGCAAGTTCCAAGGACTCAAGAGAGTGAGAGAAAAAGAATCCCAAGACTTATTGTCCAAAAGAAAATATGACACTTCCCTTTCTTTTAGCAGGGTATGGGGATTGGTCAACGTTTCTGGAAATAACCCTCGGAAAATTATGGAGTGAGGGTGAAAATGAGCTCCTCTGTGAGAATCCCTCCTTTCGCGTCCATTCAGACTTTTGGGGGTTACTCTGTGTGCATGTTTTACAATTTGGTATCTGGTAATAATCTCTATAGGACAGCAAATGAGTGTGTCTTGTGAAAAAGACATGGTCTCCCGTGAAGAGGGTGTAATACACCACTATGAATGGAAGCGATTACTCTCACCTGCTGAGAAAACAAAGGAGAGGAAACTATCCAGTAGTCGTGATGAAAAAACATCCTGCAACTTAAAGACATACAGTCTCTCACTGAAAGGCTGATGGTGTGCCCAACCAAAGGAAGAGAAAGGAGCCATAGTAAGATACATCAGATATGAGTGTCAGAACTCCAGGCGTGAAGAAATGATCCTAACAGCCTCTAGTGAAAAAAAGTCTCAATAAAAAAGGTCAGGTCTCAGAATGTCATTGAAATACTTGATAACATTAGTGCTAGGAGAAAAAATTTGTAAGTTACAGTTTTACCAAGAGCAAAACTTTCAAATTTGTGAGGGTGTATTACAGATGTCTACTTAGAGTAAAATGAGAGCAAAAACCAAGAAAAAGGAAGACACGACGTCTAAGAAACAGGAGATTCAAAATAATAGAAGAGGGAAAGGAAGCCTCAGGATGACAGGTATGCAGTTAGCCTAAAGAAGAATTAGAGACGTGAGCAGGATGGAGAACTCCGTGTGAGGGGTCTCGAAAAACGTTAAAATAAAACTGAGGATTCATGTGATACTTTTTGCCAGTTTGGAAAATACAAACGATCTAGGAATTCCAAACAGAAGTGTAAAGAGCTTAAAACTCATCATTACCACCCTCACAACAAGAAAAGAGCTGAACAAACTGACAATCAACAACTCTTCTTAGTTCCATCAGAGAACTGAGGTCACAGGGCAAGAAAACACCCACAAAACTGGAGAGACAGGGAAATACAGAGAATCACAAAGTGCCTGGATCAGAAACCATATCACTGGAGCCAGCAGCATTTAAGGTATTGACACTTAAAGGGGAATTGACTGCTTGCTGGAGCTGAGTGGGACTGGCTTGGGAGGAAAAAACTCCTGGAGGCCCAGCTTATGGAGGCTCCCAAACTTTTGGGAGTGTTATCTCCAGGAGTCTCAACAGATTGTCAGAGTGAGGATCAGAGAACAATTCCCTCATGCTTCTGGAGGGGGAGGGGAAAAGTAACCATTTACAAATATGCCCAGTGCATTCTGTCCTTCTTAAAAGGCTGCCCTCAAGGAAAAGTAGTTTGCCAGAGCCTAACCAATGTGGAGGAAAGGAAATACCCAGTTCCAGTCCCTCCTAGCCATTCCATTTGACATAAGGGGGAAAAAAGCTGAGAAGCACTTGTGAAGGTCACAGTCTAAGGGCATAGGCCCACTAAAAGATCGAGACCTCATATAGGACTACAGCACACTTCCCCTCTCTAACACCTTACCACCATATCACTAGGGCTCCTGTATAGTAACAGGGGACTGCAGTGTAAAGAATGACAAGACTCAGACTCTATTAAAGCAGTCTCTAGAAAAACCCAAAACAACCAGGAAGGCAAAAACAAGGACGCTAGAGGAAATTTTTGTCTCTGACACCTACAGCTACAGCAGACAGTACACAACCTAACTCCTAGCTGGATAAACATAATACCTCACACTGAAGATCTATATAACTCAGTTCCTTTTACCCAATACATCACGTCTAGTTTTCAACAAAAAACTTGAGGGGCATGCTAAAATGCAAAGAAAACAAAACCCAGTATGAGGAGTCAAGGCAAGCATGAGAACCAGACTCAGATATGACAGAAACTTGGAATTATCAGACCAAGAATTGAAAATAACTATGCTGAATATGATACAAGCTCTGAGGGAAAAAGTGGAAAACATAAAAGAACAGATGGGCAATGTGAGCAGAGAGATGAAAACTCTAAGAAAGAGTCAAAAGGAAATGATAGAAATCAGAAACAGAAAAGAAGAATGCCTTTGATGGGCTAATCAGTAGTGTGGATATGGAGAAAGAGAGAATCAACGACCTTGAAGAGACATCAATAGAAACTCCCCAAAACGAAAAGAAAGGAGAAAAAATGAATGAAAAATATAGAACAGACTATCCAAGAACTGTGGGTCAATTAAAAAGTGTAACAGCAACAGTTGTTAGCCCAGGTGCCAATCTTTAAAAAAAAAAAAAAAAAAAAAGTGTAACATACATGAAATGAGAATACCAGAAAGTGAAGGAAGAAAGGAAGGAAGGAAGGAAGGAAGGATCGAAGGAAGAATGGAAGGAAGGAAGGAAGGAAGGAAGCATGGAAGGAAGGAAGGAAAAAAGAAAGAGTCTTAGGATTCTCCAGAGAAACAGATCCAATTGGGCCTATCTATCTATCTACGTAATAAAGAACTGACTTATACAATTGTGGAGGCTGGGAAGTCCAAAACATGCCACGGAGGCTAGCAGGCTGCAGAGTCAGGACGGCTGATGGTGCAGATCAAGTCTGAAGGCAATGTGCTGGAGAATTCCCTCTTACTAGGGGAGGTCAGTCTTTTTGTTCTATTCAGACCTTCAGCTGATTTGATGATGCCTACTCACATTATGGAGGGCAACCTGCTTCACCCAAAGTTCCCTCATTTAAATGTTAATCTCATCCAAAAAATACGTTCAGAGGAACATCCAGAAAAATGTTTGAGC
The DNA here is from genome assembly GCF_037783145.1 of Equus przewalskii. Taxonomy (NCBI): domain Eukaryota; kingdom Metazoa; phylum Chordata; class Mammalia; order Perissodactyla; family Equidae; genus Equus; species Equus przewalskii. The sequence continues at coordinate 72,377 of NW_027228749.1, read as the reverse complement.
AAATATCTGGGCACCATGGCCCAGTCAAGTTGACACACGGAAGTAACCATCACAAGTCTACCCCTTGTCAATCTGACACCCATACGCATCTCCTAACACCATACTTAATGTCCAAATAAAGACAATAAGAAGGTCATACTTCTGCCTAACATGATACAAGTATCCTGCATACAACTGAAATGCACGAACTATTTTTCCCAGAAAAGGATGAATAGTTCCTGGGTGATATTACTCATCTTCTTGATATCCTATAACTTAAACAGTGTGATAGAAAGTTAGCAAAACTTAAATACTATGATAAAAAGTCAATACATCTTGTGTTGCATGATAAGAAAATAAGAGAGGAAGAAAACAGAGATATTTTATAAAGAAGAAATTCTCATGACAATGGGTCAAAGAAAAAGTCTCAAGAGAAATCAATTATTTTGAGCTCAGTGAAAATGAAGGTGCAACTTATAAAAATGTGTGGGATGCAGTAAAAGTAATGCATAGAGGGAAATTCATGGCATTGAATGCATATGTTAGCAAAGGAGAAAGGTCTAATGTCAATAATCTAAGCTTCCGCTTTAGAAAACTCAGGGGAGAAAAAAGGAAATAGTACAAATTAAATCCAAAGTAAGCATAGAAAAAAATAATAAAACCAAGAGCAGAAATCAACAAAATTGAAAACAGGAAATTGATAGAGAAAAACTAATGAAACTAAAAGCTAGTTCTTTCAAATGACCAATAAAATTGATTGAACTCTAGCCAGGCTAGGCGAGAAATAAAGAAAGAAGACACAAATTACTGACAGCAGAAATGAGAGAAAGACCTCAGTACTGATCCCATGGACAGTAAACAATAATAAAGGAATAATATGAACAACTGTCTGCTCACCAATTTGATAACTTAGATGAAATGGACCAAATCCTGGAAAGACACAATTTATCACAATTCACACAAGGAAAAACTGATCATCTAAATAACCCTATATCTATTAAATAAGTTGGATCAACAACTAATAACCTTCTGAAACAAAGCACCAGACTTAGATGGTTTCTCTAGTGAATTCTACCAAACATTTAAGGAAGAAATGATACCGATTCTCTGCAATCTCTTCCAGGATATAGAAGCCAAGAGAACACTCCTTGATTATTCTGTGAGGCAAACTTTACCTTAATACCAAAAGCAGACAAATGACCCAGGATGCTGAACTAGTCTGGGCTGCTGACCAGCTCCCCAAAATCCACCCTGGAAGAATTATAGAAGGAAGAAGAACATGACTTACAGGAATTATGAAAAACTATAAACCTCTGTAGAGATTGAAGGCTATTTTGAACTAGTGTGTACAGAAGGTTGATGCTCAGAGGTGGCAGAGAGAGGACAACATGGAGAAGAGCATTTTAAGTTCTGCTCTTGCATCTCCCTCCAATGGCTCTGGGTCCATCATTTGTCGTCTGTTTGAGGAAGAAATTAGCAGCGGTACCTACTCAACCCACCAATGTGGCAGCTGCCATTTGATACCTGGGACCCACATAAGCTTGGCTGCAGAAATTACTTGATGAAAACAGTATAGTGAGACCAGATGATGCCTGGGCTTTCATTTTCCAGAGTCTTCTCCTCCAAACCTCCAGAGCTAAGGATTGTCACGGCCTCCCCCAAGTGCTGCTTACCCTGAAGCATAAAAATGATCCCCTAAACAGAAGATTTCCCTGGTGAAGTATAAGACAAACAGGGGTGATAAAAGTGGTTTTCTTGTATGTGCTGCTCTCCACTTGGGCGTCTTCATTAATTTTACCCAGACCAGCAAAGCCTGAGGCTTAACTCGACAGGAAGGCCTGAGGCCGGTCTACAAAGTTCCCCTCATCTCCCTGTTGATTCCTCCCCACAAGTCGCTCCCTTCCCCGGGCCCCTCACTCCTCCCTCTCCACAGGGGTGTCTGCCAGGCCTTGTGGCTTCTCTCCTTTCAGGAATTTCATTTCTTGATCCCCACTCCACAGTGAGATGTGGCTCAGCGGTCTGTCCAAAATCCAGCACACGGATCAGCAACCAGATGACTCTTTTGGATTCCAGGGATCCACCAGGAGAGGGAACAAAGTAACACTGAACAAAATCTCAGGGACCCATCAGACACAGCTGGGGCTTCAAAGACGTCGTCTCTTCAAAGTGCCTGTTCACACAAATTCCCTGATGTCTTCTACTTGGAAATAACCTGAGGGGTTTGAGTTCCTATTGCCCCCCATTAATGTCAGGGCTGCTCCTGGAGGTCAGAACATTGAAATCACCTAACTTGCCTGAGCAAGAGAGCGTTCAAAGGAAGATATTGTGCACACTGCATTGTGCCAAGAATTGAATCTGAGTCTTCCACATGGGAAGCGAGAGGACTACCGTTGAAACACCAACGCTTCCCAACAGCTTGGCAACCAGCTCAAATTAGAAAAAGACACTGGAAGGACTTGGAAAAAGCAGTACCAAAATAGATTTTTCTCAGTGTTCTTTTTGGAAGACATAGTCAACAAGCAAAAAAGCCACCCAGAGCAAAGACTCCCATAGGAAATTTATGTCAGGCAACACTATAAAGTTTTGGCAAATAATGGATTTGAAAAAACCTAAGTTCAAAGTGGCTCTTTACAAGTGGATGAAGGATCTCTGCAGAAAAGCTTCAGAAATTCATTCATTTTCTTGTCTCTGGTCCATATCTGGCATGGACTGATGGAAAGTTCGTTTCCTCACCTGCTGACACATTCTCTTTGCCCTCTCATTGCCTGTGTCTCCCAAGCCCTTTCCTCTCAACCTTGCCAGGAACACCAGTTCTTTTCCCCCAAACAGGCATCCAAGACCCAGCGACAGTTCAGGAGGCTGGACTAGTGGGGATGTGTCTGAGTTACTCCGGAAGATCTGGGTGATAATTGAATCTCTCTCCTCCTAAGCCTCCTTTGAGTCCCTGGAAAAGGCCAAGGATTGAATCTTGCTTTTAAATTCTTAGGCCTCTCAGAGACCTATACAAGAGTGAGTAAATGAAAATTTCACTCCAAGATTTCTTCCCCTCACCACACCCTCTGCAGCTACCCAAGGAGGCTGGTTCAGGGGAAAACAATTAGATTAGATTCGAGGTAAATGCAGGATTTTACTCCTCTGCTTTAAAGCTTTCTTTTGCTGTTTACCTTTGTCTGATATTCACGTTTCCACTCTTTTATTCTTTTGTTTACAATTAGCCTGGTGTAGATTTGTACTGCTCTTACTATTTAACACTTTTCTGCCTAATAAACTGCTATAGCTGGAATTTACTTTTTTAATTTTATAATTTAATTATTTTGTTGGGGTCATATTGGCTTATAACATTGTGTAAATTTCAGGTGTGCATTATTATATTTCAGCTTCTGTACAGACTGCATCGTTCTCACCATCAATAGTCTAGTTTTTATCTGTCACCATACACATGCGCCCCTTTACCCCTTTCACCCTCTCTCCACCCTTTTCCCCTCTAGTAACCACCAATCGGTTCTCCTTACCAGCGTGTTTGTTTATCTTCCACATATGGGTGAAATCATACGGTGTTTGTCTTTCTCTGTCTGGTTTATTGCCTTTAGCATAATACTCTCAATGTCCGTCCACGTTGTTTTGAACTTTCTTCCCGCCTTTGTTAATTAGACCGGTCTGCTCGGGTAAATTGTCTGTTTGTCTGCAATGTTTTTGTAATTCCATCTCACTGATCAGTTAATCTATTTTCTTAGATCCCAGGTGCAAAGGATGATGATGATTATGCACCTTAGTTCAGAACACACTATGGTGGCTGCTCTGAGCAAGGCCCTTACTGTCTTTTGTTATTTTCTCTGTTTATCCAACCCCCATTCCCTTTTCCACTTCCAGGAGCGCACACTCTAAGGAGTTTAGTATATGTTCTTCTACCCCTTCTTCTCTCTGCATATTTAAAAAAGGGGATGTCTTTGAAAAATATACAGGGCTCTTGTAGGGGGATTAAAAATAACTTTAAGTGTGGGTTGGCTCACTCAAAATCCATTCCATCCTCCTCCTAGTTGAAGGGGTTGGAAAAGTAAAAGTTATACTTCTCAGATTCCCTTGCAGGTTGGGTTCTGGATAGAAATGAGATGCACACAAGAGAGCTGGCAGAAGTGAGCAGAGGACACTTCCCCACTGCTGTTGCTGGGGGAAAATAAGGTTATGGAGCCATGAGTGTTCAGAGACACTTTTGGTTGGCAGTCACGTTCTAGTTTGTAGTCACCAGTTTGGTAGGTGTGAGAGGTAGTGGTAGCGGCAGAGTTGGAGCTTCTTGACTCCTGGATGGCAGTTAGGAAGGAAAGCCACTGGATTCCATATACCAATGCTTCCACTTGTTCTCCAGCCCAGGGGTTGGTGGGGAGACAGGGACCAGGGAGGGAAGCACCAGAGCAGAGCAGGAAAATATTGTGAATGTTTTTACATAAAAAACACAAAGCAGGGTTCTGGGAGGTCATATTGTTGGCGGGTAGACTATGATTCTCTAGTGTTTAGTATTCTCAAGCCTGCTGTGTTCCGGAGATGAATCTGAGATGAGCCATAGATTTAAAAGTGGAAGTTAAATATCTAAAGCTTCCAGAATTAAGTGGAGGATAATATATTCATGATCCTGGGGTAAGAGAGATTTCTCAGAGAACACAAGGCCTTAACGATAAAAGAAGAAAAATATATAGGTAAGCTGGATTTCATAAAAGTAAAAAAATACATATGCTCACGAAAAATCATGATAAGAAAGTGAAAAGGCAAGCCAGACTGGGAGAAATTATTTGCAATATATTTATCTTACAAATGACTCAAATTCTGAATATAAAACCTTTTAGATACCAGCAATAAAAAGTCAAGCCATCAATAAAAGGAATCCAGGCTCTTTGGAGAAGTGGCTGATTCTAACTCTGGGGCAGGAAATATCCAAGATGAGCCTGGAGCATCTTGCCGTACCAGAAAGTGTAAACTCCTAAAGAGAAAAACCAAAACCAATCAACCAAAGAAAAACTCCACAGTGATGGGACACAGAAGGGACACAGAAGCCAACTGAAAAAGCTCATGATGGCTGAAACTGGAACAATTTGGGCAATGAATTAAATAAAATAGTATTGGATGGTAACCCCAAAGTGTAAAATAAATAGCCACAAGTCCATACTGATAGAAATAGGTAGATACATAAATAAATAACAAAGGAAAATACGCAAATGTCCCATGCAGAAGTATCTCAAACAATTTATGTAGATACTCTACCCTCCTTAACTGTGGGCAACTCATAGTGACTTCCTTCCCAAGAGACAGTACGGACATGGAATAAAGAGTAACTTTAGAGGAGAGAAACCTGAGAAACACTACCTCAACCAGGTAATCAAAGTTAACATCAACAGTGATTAAGTCATGTTGATAGTACATACCCACAGTACAAAGGGGTGAGAATGGCATTCTGCCTCCCCAAACCCAAAACTCCAGTCTAATCATGAGGAAAACATCAGGCAAATTCCAATTGAGGGACACTCTACAAAATACCTGACCAGTACTCCTGAGAATTTTCGAGGTCATCAGTAACAAGGAAAGTCTGAGAAACTCTGACAGTCTCAAGATGAGCGTCATCGGGAGACATGATAACTAACTAAATGTAGTGGGATACCCTGGATGGGATCCTGGAACACAAAAAGGACATTAGGTAAACACTAAGGAAATCTGAATAAAACGTGGGCTTTAGTTAATAATAATGTATTCATTCATTCTTTATGACAAATGTACCGTTCTAATGTAAGCTGTGAGTAGGGGAAACAGGATGTGAGGTGTATGGAAATTCTCTGTATGATCTTCTCAACTTTTCTGTAAATCTAAATCTGTTCTAATACCATACAAGGTTTATGTAAAAAGTAACACAGAAAAAGTCAAGCCAATTAAAAGTGGACAAAACACTTGAACAGGGTCTCTTCACTAAAGAAGATTTCTTTATGGCCAAAAGGCCTAAGAAAGGACGTCATAACTCATTAGGGACACACAAATTTAAAATACTGTGACCGACCCCGAAGGCCTCCCGGAAGGGTGGGCAAACGCTCATTCTCTGACCTCTGTGTGTCCTTCGCCCACTTTCCAGCCCGCGCATCCGTCCCGGGCCTGGGGAGGGCGGGTGATGAAGGGCAGTCGGGTGAAGGCGAAGCGACGGGCAGAGCCACCCCCAGAGCCCAAGGGGCGTTCGGGTTTCCTTGGGGCCCCCTCGGCTCGGGCCCGAGAGGGTCGCGGCCCTGGGAGACTCCGGGGGTGCTGGCTTCTAAAGCGGGTCCGGGGCGAGATCATTCGGCTGCACTTCCACCTTCGGAATCGCCCGACGCACAGGTTTCAAACGAGACTAACAACACGATTCATCGAGGTAATTTCTCTGGTTTTCTGAGGCCTTGGAATTTGCAGTTTTCCTGCAGGGCGGGCGACACGGCCTAGGGGTTAGTAGGTGCTCACTCCTGGGGGAGCGGGGGAGGTCAGGAAAACATGATCTCCTGCGTCTTTGCGGCACACTCGTTTAGCGCGTTCAGCTGTTAACTGAAAGGTTAGTGGTTCGAGCCCACCCAGGGTCTTCAGAGCACTAACTCAGCCCAACATGTTTCCTGTTCTTCATCACCTGCAGATTTCCTCGCGTAAAATTGACCCTCCTGTATTCTGGATCCTATGTATCTCGCGTCTAATACCTGTCAAGAGCCATCCCGCCCCTGCAACCGGGTTCTCATGCAACATCTGCTAGGGTGTCAGGCTCCTATACCTGTACAACAGGAATTCCTGAAACTGAGACCTAAGAACCCGGGTCCTGGTGTGGTGGGATAAAATCTTTATTCTGCCATTTATAGGCTTGGATGAGTAAGTTAAACTTTTGGCCCTTCAATGTGCGTGTGTGTGTGTGTGTGAGTGTGCATGTGTGTTTAATGTTCTAATTAATTTATTAGAATTTATAATTTATTAATTAGAATTTATAAATTAGAATTAATTTAATGTGCTTGCATTCATTTTTCAAAATGCTTACTTTGGGAAGATTGAGTTTCTCAAGTGTGCTTACTTTTTCTTTATTAAGACAATATTTTAGAGCCTTTCAGGTTCATGGCAAAATTGGGGTAAGGTACAGAGAATTTTCCATATGCTCCCCCTCTGACCCCCCCATATGCACAGCCTCCCTCATTATCAACATTCCCTAACAGAGTGGTACATTTGCTATGGCCGATGACCCTACATAGACACATCATAATCTCCTAAAGCCCATAGTTTACATTCCAGTCCACTCTTGGTGGTGTGCATTCCATGGCTTTGGACAAATGTGTGATGGCACGTATCCACATCTCATACGGAGTATTTTCACTACCCCCAAAATCCTTCCCGCTCTGCCTATTCATCCTCCTCGCCCCACCTCTGGCAACCACTGATTTTTTTACTCTCGCCATAGTTTTGCCTTTTCCAGAATGTCATACAATTGGAATCATACAGAATGTGGCCTTTTGGGGTTGGCTTCTTTCACTTGGTAATATGCATTTAAGATTCCTCCACGTCTTGTCATGGCTTGATAGCTCATTTCTTTTTAGTGCTGAGTAGCGTTCCACTGTCTGCACGTACCACTTCTAAGTTTTGGCAATTGTGAATGAAGTTGCTATAAACGTCCCTGTGCAAATTTTTTTTGTGAGCATGACTTTTCCACTTCTTTGGAGTAGGATTGCCTGATCATACAGTAAGCATATTTTTAGTTTTGTGAGAAACTGCCAAACTGTTTTCCAAACTGGCTGTACCACTTTGCGTCCCCACCAGCAACGAATGGGAGTTCCTTTGGCTCCATGTCCTCACCAGCATTTGGTGTTGATGTGCCGCAATTTTGTCATCTGTAATCTGGGGCCAACAAAAGTATGCTATTCCCGGAACACTGCCTGGATTTCATAATTGCTTTATCAATAATGTTGTGGTCACTGGAATCATCATCATAAGTATCCTCTGCGTTATTTTTGATAAAGACATTTCTTCCATAGTTTGTGCATTATTTATTTAACCTTTTTCATATTGCTTTTTAAACTACATTGGTTTCATGGTTTCAGGATTACAAGTAATGCTGCAACTCTCATTTTTGTTCACATATCTTTGGCCACTTACGTGGGTATTTCTATAGTGTAGACAACTGGAAGTGTAATTGCTACATTATAGTCTTTATATGCTTCTAATTTGAGTATATCTTGCAAATTTGCCTTCCACAGAAGCGGTACCAAATTGTATTCCAGTTTCTTTTCCAACTCTCTTAATGTCCCTTGCTTCATTTACTTGCCAACACAACAGCCTTTCTATACATCCATCTATGACGTTCTAAATAAGGGGAGTGGTCCCCTCCTGACTTAACTAAGGGGGAGGTACAACAGAAGGGTGTTTGAACATTGCACAGACATATTCTATTGCGTATGAAGGACAGCTAAACTTCCAGGGTACCGTCATTGAATACAAAGTCCTCCAACGACTGTAATTCTTTTCTGTGGTGATGCAGTCAACCGGGTCCAGAGAAGACTGGCCAGAGTGATCTCCTTGCTTACTGCCAAGTAGCTTACCCCAGTGGAGAAAAACCTCCCTGGCTCCAGATGCTTTTCCCTCTTTTGAAAAATAAAACTTGATTTTGCATTTATTTGAAGAAAACAATCTAATGGCTGTTCTCCCTCCTTTACAGTGGTGAATCACATGCAGATAACTGTCTCTGTATTCTTCCTTGACAGTTTTTTGGGGTTTGGCTATGCCCACGAATATTAGCCCATCAGAGACACATCCTTGGAGCCAATAGAACCCTGTGCCGGACAGGCACCTCCTGCAGACCTGGACCCTTAGGGCTGTTGGCTCACGTTCCCTGGGTTCGTCTGTTGAATCTCACATGCAGAAAAACGGAGCTCTTGGGCTTTTGTATACAAAGTGCGGTTATTGGACGAGTCTTTTTTCCTCTCTCATTTGCGCATCATTGCTTTCTCCCATCAGCATGGGACTTTGGTTTTAATTTTAGGAAGTGAACATCTGGCGATAATCTCTGATGGGTGGTGGCTGACGGGGATCCATTCCCTGTTACATAGTAGATGACACTAATCTAGGCTGTGAGCCTTTTTTGGTTGCCTGTTGTCCTGATGATTCTGGTACTTGCTGGAACTTCAGACCGCATTAGTGAGAAGTTGTTCACATCTTGTCTTTCCGATACTTGGTAAAAACCTTACGGGTCCAATTCCATAGTTGTCAATTTCTGCAAGAAGTGGAATATCTGATCCACAGGGATGATCTGGACACACACAGTGTCCTTCCACAGGACTCTTGGCCTTGATCACTGCTCTTGGAGGGGGTCTAAGTACAGAAAAAACTGATTTCTAGCATGCAAGGGGCAATGTTCCTTTGATTGGTATACTCACGTTTCATATAGCTGGGAAAAAAAATTAAATGTCCTTTAAGGATTGGTTAAAAGTCAGAATACCAGAAAGGAGAAGAAAGACATTAACATCATTACAAATAAGCCAACTGGAATCAGCAAGCATGAGCACTTCTGACAATTGTACAAACCAAGATTTAATGCTTTTCCACAACTGTAAGCAAGTTCAGCACTTAGTAAAATGGATGAAAAGCAATTAATTTCATGGCACAGGTATACACCCTGGAAAAGGCAACGTCTTGTGTGATTCAAATGGTATCACGGAAGGTTACTCTGATCTGCAGACCGACGAGGAATTTCAAGGACCTCATGTTGCTCAACATCTTCCTTTTGTTTCCCTCACCGGTAAGCGTTCAGAGATACCATTGCCTCTTGTTCCACCTTAAATAATGTTACTTACCACACTAGCTCCTCTAGAATGTCCAGTATTTGATGGAATCTTTCCCTTTCGATACATATTTTCTCGAGAAACAAATTCGATATACTTCCTCTTCCTCTGGAGGAAATAGACAAATTAGGTCTCTTATTTAAAGGCATTACTGTCCCGATAAGCTTAAGGGCGGTAAAACTCACCTATGTAAATTTACATATAAGTTTAAAACAAGAAAATTAAGAATTTCTAGAAAAAAATATTTCATTACTTGTGCTTTAAATGTGATATTTCCTTGAGAAGCTCGTTGCTGAACTTGTAAGCGTGGAAAAATAAAAAGACTTAGCTGTTGATTAAATTAATGGTCTTGACTGCTTGGTGCAAAGACAGAAAAGAACTGAAGTGGATAACAGAGGGGAATCCTCATACTTTTCAAAAATGCAAATAATTTAAATATTTGCTATATAATGGTATTGAAAAAGTCTATGCCATGTTGGATTTTTTATTTATGAAGGTGACTCCTTAGAAACTTAGAATGCTTTAATAATTTTGATCTAAAAACTATTATATATTTTCCTCCAGATTTTCTCATAATGTAGAAAATAATGGTAACATGATCCTCTAGTAAATACAGGTCCTGGGTTTATTCTGGCTTGAGAAGCCTAATTAAGTTGGACTTCCTAAATTTCCTTGTACTGGTTGTACCGGTCAAATAAGCAAACATTACTTTCAATAAGTATTTCAGTTGACAAAATTTTAAAGTTATGTGTTCAAGTAAATCAAATATACCAGAAAATATCTTTAAAAGGGGATAAATTCTTACAATTCTAGCAACCAGAGCACTCAATTATTCCATTTACGGTTTTTGGTAAATATTTTTAGGTGTCATCTAATATATATATACGTCAACATATGCCAATAAATGATTCCAGCATTCACGCATTCCAACATATGTCAGCTTAATTTACAACATCAATATCTGCAGTTAACATCAAACCTTTAACTAATATTAAATTGATTTAATTAATGAATAAGCTCTGATTGCCTGCAGATGCCCTCTCCTCACCTCCGCTTCTTGTTTGCACTAATCTCCTCATACATTGGCTGAAAACACAAGTATCACTTTACTTGGGGAATGCTGTTGTTTGCTGAGTTCCATAGATTTGTATATTTTGTGGGTATGTGGCTGGCACTGTGGGTGTTCTTATGGGTTCTCTTGACTCTCCGCAAAAGTCCAATAGAGCGGTTTGTTGTTTTCAGTGTTCTGACATTTCAAAATCATATACCTTGGTGTTGTGCACTGCACAGCCTCTCAACCTGCCACTGTCCTCTCTTGTTCCACATGGATTTTTTTGCATGGTACTTTCTTTTTATCACAGCAACCACTAAAATCCGGCTTTGCAAAGAAATGATATCGCTGAAAAATATGTAGCGTGATCTAATGTTGGCGAGTTTAGTTTATGTAACTATCGCCTCACAAACCTGACACACACACAAAAAAGATCGACACGTCCAGATGTTGACAGGATAGGGAGCCCTGGAAACTGTCATTCATTTCTGGTAAGAGTATAAATAAGTTTAACAATGCTGGAAAATTTTTTGGAAGTATCAGTTAAAGGTGGTATACATACACAGTTATGTGCCATGGCCCAGAAATTCTACTTTTAGCTCTGTACCTTAGTCCTGTGCTGTCCAAGATGGTAGCTGCAAGCCACGTGTAGCCACTGAACACTTGGAGTGTTACCACAGTGTCACATGTTGCAATGATAATATTTTTGATATAGTAGGTCTCATAAAATATTATTAAAGCTGATTTCACCTCTTTCATTTTACTTTTTAAAGATATACCTACTAGGAAATTTAAAATTCCTATGACTGGCATTATATTTCTATCGGAATCAACTGCCCAGAGAAATGTGTGAGTGTGTCCACCCAAAAGACATGTAAAAGAATGTTCATACCAATTCGAAATATTGTAAACCAGAAACAATTCATGCGTCCAACAACAGTGGAAGAAATATGTATGTTGAGATATATTCATACAAGGAACACACCCGGAAACAAAGAACTACATGAAAAACATGGATAAGTTTCATTGACATAATGTCAAACAAAGGAGAAAACAAAAACCCTGCCCCTCTCCCCAAAAGAAAAACCCTGTACATACTTTATGATTCAATTTATATGAAATTAAAAGACAGAAATTAACAAGTATTGATAGAAGTTGATGCGTGGTGGGGGTGGAGACTACTCTGTGAGCTCTTGCACGGAAAGAGTCACGTCACACACGAGGAAGCTTGCTGGGGTCTGGAAGCGTTCTACACCTTCATCCCAGCACACACTCAGTGGTTATTCAGGTAGGATTACATTGGCAAAGGTTTTCGAACTGTGCACTTTGGGTCTTTTAAATTTACTGTGCCTAGAGAAAGAAAGTTGAAAGCCGCTTGATTATTGCTGAAGTGATGTTGAGACTTATTCTTCTGGTTTGTCCTAGGCTGTTGGATGCAAAGTAGTTCAAAATCTTTGTTGTGATACTTTTGCTGTCCTCAGGATTTTGACTTTCCTCCGCAATCTGATATCTGATTACCTAAGCGTTTCTCACGACTGTTACTTTAAGCTGATATCCAACTGTGTAGAAGAGAGACCGAAGTGCCCATGGTCAAATCTGCTCTTTTGAGAATAATTGTGACCCCAAAAGGGGGAGAGATGAGACTGAGAAGTCCTCATGAGGAAAATAGCACAATTAGGCTTAATTGACTCAGAGGTGCCAAAGGAAGGACACTGGCAGGTATTACACAAAGAAAGTCGCCCCATTCATTCCGCAGCCAAAGCTTCAAGAATTTTTGGAGCATCTATAAGTAGCCAAAATTGTTTACCTGATGAGTTTATCAGGTTCGCCAGAATAAGCTGTCCAAGCAGTTTGATGCCTTTCTGCTCATCCGTTTCCCAAGGAAAAGATAAACACAATTCCCCATTCCCAAGCTATGTGTGGTTTCTTTTTCTCTTTTCCTCTCTTCTCTTTATAAATTTGTATAAATCTTCCATCTCTTCTATAAATTCTGTTTTTGTCTTTGTTTGATGACTACATTCTAATAACTGTTTCCCATTTTTATGAGTAAATGTGCGAGCTAACTCATTCAAATCTCTTATTTACTACTACTATTTAAATGTAATTTTCATAGTAACATCTGCATACACCTCATAGCTAGCTTTGCAACTATATCCCAGCAGGACACACTTCCATGGAAAGTTTAAGCCTTTGGACGTTGGAAGACAGGTCCTGCTCAGTCTTTAAATAAAGCCAGTTCCACTGGTGTATAGGTAACAAACCCGTTGTAATTCTCTCTGTATCTAAACCTCTTTGCTCCCATTCTGGTCCTTGTGTCTCACCCTCTGCTTCTGGTGGATCTGGGAAACCTGTTGTGCTCTTGCTTTGCTCCAGGATGCTCTTTTGCTCTCAGGAGGAGCTCGGGGATGAAGGGTAATGGCCACCGGATCGGAGCCCCTGGGGGTCCAAGCTCCCGGACTCGGCCGTTTGGCTCCCACTGAAGGTCAAGACCTCTCCATCACCGTTCAAGTCCTACCTCAAGACTTTCCTTACTTGTCCTCTCAGGCCCTTATTTCTATGATCTCCATTCTTATGCTGAAGTCTTGTCTGTGCCATAGAGAAATCCGCTCTGCAAAAGTCATTAAAACGCCGTTCTTGAGGATCAAACGCAGTGTCCTGGAGATGGGACAAAAAATTCCACCTGTGTCCCGCAATTGCTGACAGGACCGTCTTACTCCTGCATCACCTAATCCACACCAAGATTGCATAGCTCTATGTGGCTGTGAAATGGACTCCCGAGGCGCGCGTCCACAGCCCCGGAGGGGCGACGTCCGGACTCCTGGGCGGCGGCGGCGGCGGGCGCCCGGGGTTCAACGCACCCGCCGGCTCCTGCAGCTTCCCGGGAGCTGCGATCCTCAGCAGCGCTCCTGCCGCAGGGGCGCCTCATCCTGGGAGTGGAAACCCTGCGTGTGATCAAACTGTGAGGTCCCAGGGCCCTGGCTTTTGGGGGTAGGCCCAGAACCGGAGCCAGGGCCTCTCCGGAACCGCAGTCTCCTTGACTGAGGGGTCGCTGGTGCTTCCCGGAGCCTTTCCAGTTAAAAGAACCTGGGCGTCTAGAATGCGGCAGGACCTAAGGTTTTCATGGATATGTTGTTACCCCCGCCGACACCGTTTGTTTCCGTAGTGTCGGGGGTTGTCCACGTTCGCCTCACACGCGAAACCGGCGGGACAGGGGCCCCCCCTTCCTCAAACTTACCTTCATGCAGCCAAATCAAACAAGGAGACGGGCGTGGAGGTGCGGTCGCAGCTGCATTTTCCATTCACGAGAAACGTGGCACAACTTCAGTTACTCAGCCCTAGGAAACAGGCCTCGGTTGTCTGCTCTCAGTCACAATGGAGACCGCGACACAGTCAGTGAGTCCAAGGCGGGCGCAGGACGAGGCTGACTTCAGCTCCTGAGATGCAGAGAGCCCCGAACCTTCTCCTCTGTCGCCAAAAATGTCTCGACAGGCTGACAGGTAGCGTGTCTCTAAAAGCCAAGAACTTCTTTCCTGTGAAGCACACTTGGCTTTCCCCCTCCCAGCACACTTGCGGAAGAGGTTCATTTGCCTGACGGAGGAAAAGAAAGCAGAACCGAAGCCTGCGCTTGGGGCTCCAGGCAAAGGCACGGAGACGGAGCCTCGTGCTCCCCCGGTCAAGCTGGTCTGGGCACGAAAAAGGTCTGTACACGTGCGTCAGGAGAGCCGCTTGAGCCAGTTCAGCGATCAGGGCGCAGACAGCAGCAGCTCCTCACCCCCTCAGAGACAAGGGCGCCCCTTACTCAGAAGGAAAACGGAAGATCTTGAAAGAGCACGTCCTTGGCTCTGCCGCACACAGTGTAGAAAGCTACACCGAAGGGAAAGCGACCAGTTCCCTGTGGTCAGGCCTCAGAGCCCAAAGCGTCCCGAGCATCCCGGGCTGAGAGAGGTGAAGGGTGATGGGGCAGCCGGCTGAGGGCTGGGGGCCCTGCACAGCTGCGTTCAGCCCTGGGCCGCTGGGACTCGCCTGCGCTTCTTGCTCCCCGCGTCTCAGAAATCGAACCTTTTCTTTTAGAATTGTCACCTGGAGAGGCCAAGTTAGAGCCCTTGTGTGACTCCCCGGTGGCCTGGGGCTGGGTGGGCCCTTTCACTGGGCTCCGGGATTGGTTCCCCATCAGCGACGTCTCTGGGCACGGCCTCCGGCCTAGCAGTCAGGAGTCTTCTCTTCACCCCCAGAGGTGAGGTGGGCCTCAAGCTCCAGACGCAGGGAAGAGCCTCTGCGGGAGGCTCGGCCACAGGGGCCACGGCATCTCCCAGGCTGCAGAGGTGAGATGTGATGGGCAGCCTGCACTCCTCCTCCCTTGTCTCAGAAACCTAATGCTCACTTTTGAATTTTCATCTAAAGAGAACTTGGGACTTAAGTTCCAATCGCTGCTTAAAAATAATTGAAACATTCAAAAAATCCGTGCATTTATGTCTCACCTGAATCACAGACTCAGCTGTTTCCCACTTTGGCTTTCTCACACTCTCCTCCACATATTACATCATGCCGACACCCTTTGAGAGTAATTGCAGACATCTTAGGATCATTAGTGGACCGCTGTTGCCCCTTTCCTTTCACAATGTCCCTTGAAACCAGCTGGAGGACTTTTCCTCCAAGGACAGGGGAGGCCTTTGTCCTCTGGAGGAGACCCCTATTTGCCCTTTCAGGAACCTGACACCCGCGTCCTCCAGGCTATGAGAAGCTTCAGGCGGAGTTTGATTGGGCTCTCCCCTTCTCCTCGACAGTGCAGGCCAGGCCCGCCCTCTGCTTGTAGGAACAGATAGGTTGTCAGTCTCCCCAGCACCATCTGCCCTCCGGACTCCTCCTCCTCGCTTTGGCGGGCAGTGGGGTCTTGGGTCCGCCTGAGCTCTAGCGCTGCCCACCTCTTCAGGGAGACCCTCCAGGGGAGCGCAGCTGCCCCTTGGCTCCTGCCTGGCTCTCTCTGCCCTGCTGGGATCTTCAAGAGTTCTGACCTGACAAAAAGGTGAAGGATCCCTTCTTGTGGTGGAAGGATGAGGGGAGCAGGTGGGAATTGCAACGGAGGGAAGGGCAGAGTTCTCAAGACCTTTCCAGAATCCTGCATCTGGCACTGTCAGGTAGGCGGCTGCCCTGTGAGAATGGTGCTTAGTCTTGTCTTGACCTAGACCTGGGTTCAGTCTGAGTCCAAGCAGACAGAGGCAACCTGATTTGGGCTGCGTACCCCAGTTGTGCCCCTCTCCCCAAAGTCAGATGGTGAGTAGGATTCCCAGTGAAGTCCATAAAAGCTATTGATGGATTTTTTTTTTTTCTTGCACTTCCTTTCTTGCTGAACCCTGTAACTCAAGGGGAAAAAAAGGAAAGGTTAGCTGTGGATAAATTAAGGACTCAGTGCTGGGCGCAAGGAAAGAATTCAAGATAGATAATAGGACCAATCTCGAATACTTTAAAACATTTTAAAGAATTTTCATAATGGACATGTAATGGCATAGAGAATGTTTATGTCATGTCATATATCTAACGATGACTCCTTATGGTACACTGGTTCCTATAATTTTGGTCTAAGAACTAGCTCTTCTGTTGTTGTCCAGATTTCTAATAATGTAGAAAGTATTGGTGGAAAGTATTCTAATTTACACAAGGTCTTGGAAAATTATTTCTCTCTTCAAGATCCTAATGACACTGACCTGCCTAAATTCCTACACTGGTTTTACTGGTCAAGTAAGCAAACTCTTAATTCCAACAAATATTTAAGTTCAAAAATTTTAAATTACTGTTCAGTAAACGGTAAACATACCACATATATCTTCTAAATGGAGATTAAGTCTTATGATTCTAGAGATCACGGTGACTCAATTATTTCGACGTGGCTTCTTTTGCGTAAACGCTTCTTAGGTATCATCTAATATGCATCCCGACATGTCTTTCTTTATTATTGTCAGCTCACTTTGAAAAGTAATGTTAAGACCTACCATTTCTAAGCTTGGGTCTCTAGACTACATAAGATTATGCCGGTAATCAATGCATAACCTTTGCCTGGAGACCTTCTAACGAAGGATGGAAACAACAAAACACGAGTTTAATATAAAGCTAATGATATTTTTATAGATTAAGAGTGACCATACGTTAATAGGTTCAGACGAGGTGTGGGTCCCCTTAGGGGGTGTTGGTGAGCTTGGCCATCATTGTCACTTTAAGAAGTGTAAACACGAGCAATGCCTGCTCCAGGAAGTAAGGGAAGGGACTGTCACTGGGTGTCTGCTGTTTTCCTGAGGTGCCTGTTTATTAAAGGAAAAGAAAGAAAGAAAAAAATCCTGGTTCTTGGTCACGGCCTTCTGGATCTGAGAGTCATCCGTCTTCCCGTTCTTTGCTGTGCTTCTCTGGTGGTGCTCCCCACTAGCACCCCTAGGCCCGGGCTGGCAGAGGCCCCTGGGAAGAACATGAACCAATTGTGTCCCACCGCTCTGCCCCTTTCTGATGTCTCCAGACGTGGGCACCACGGGGCAGGGACCTCTCCATTTGTTGAAGACTGCAGCATCTCTCCCAGAGCAGGGCCTGGCATCTGAGAAAACACCTAATAAATGCTGAAATTAGGACATTCTAACCGAGGTCCTGGGAAGCTGAAGAGGAGGAGAAGAAAGTGGGTAAGCTTGGGGCAGCCTAGAGTATGAGAGACAGACAGACACACAGACACCTACGTGGAGAGAGAGAGAGAATGTCCAAGAACCAGATTTAGGTGAAAGCCACAGAGGTCTTTTTTGCTCAAACCACAGACAGAACCAACAGGGAGGTGAGCCGACAACTCTAAGGGTCCAGGTCTACACAAGGTGCGTTGTCAGGTGCAGGGTTCTGTTGCTTTCTATGATTTGTCGTCAAATGGGATAATTGTTGCTCTCAGAGAGTTTCCAGGCTGGGCACGAGGAGGGGGATCTGAGGCCAGCTCCTTGGATTGTGGGCATGAAGCTGAATTTCCACAGAGAGCAAGGCAGCTAGAGTTCATAGGACAAAGATCAAGTGACGAGAGATGGACAGAGAGAGAATCCAGGCATATGTGTATTCAGGCATATTCGAGTATTCAGCAGAGTACTGATCAGGGCACGCTTTATGAAGGAACTGTCTGAAGCCAGGGGAAGAGACTTCTGAAAAGATCGTGGAAGAGTGCCTGGTGCTCACAGGACAGGAAATCATACTTGCTCCCACCTGCCAGACTGGACTACTCATAATTCGTGGGCCATTGGGAAGAACACTCAGGAAGGTCTTGTTTCAGTGGTGGGAATAATCAGCCCCTAGACTGACCCACCTAAAAAAAAATCATAAAAGCAGGATCCGAAGGGATCAAACTTTAAAAGTCACTTTGCTGTACTCCAGAACAAAACTCAAGAAGATTTATAGGAATACCAACATAGCCAGTACGCAAGAAGGAAAACTTTCACAATGTCTGGCATCCAATCAAAGAACGCCAGGCATGTGTAGAGGCAGGAAAACATGATCCTTAACGCGAAGAACAAGCAATCAACCGAAACTGAACCAGAACTGACACGATGTTAAAATTAACAGAGAGGACTTTAAAACAGTTATTCTGACTGTGTTACATATGCCCAAGGAGCGAAGTAGACATGTGGAGCATATACAAATGTGATGCTGACCCTGATATCAGTTTCCCTACATTAAACCCAGCATATATGGGGTTAAAACCAAAACACTCATTCCCAGCTTACTCTCTGGCTTCCTGGCTCCAGAATCCACTATCCTCCATGGAGACAGACACCGCCAAGGACAAGCACCTGGATTCATTCTCTTCCCTCCCCACAAAGAGATACAGGCTGGTGGCAAAGCTGCTGACCAGCAAGGTCACGGGCTCCCTCCTCTCTGCAAGTAGTCTCAAGGCCAAAGACAGGCTGGTGGGAAAGCTCCGACCAGCAAGGCCATATGCTCCTCCTCCCCTACCTAAAACCCCAAATAAAAACCCTTCCTTTTAGCTTTGGGGAGTTTGGGATTTCAGCGTTAGCTGCCCTCTCTCCTTGCCCAGTGCTGTGTGGTAAAAGTCCTACTTTCTCCCAGTGCACCCAGTGTCAGAGCGAACTCACTTTGGGTTCGATATGCAAATGGACAGAATCAAACTTTAGAGATGGAAACCATAACACCTGAGATAATAAGTTCACCAGATGGAATTACCAGCAGATTAGACACTGCAGGAAAAAAAAGATCAGGGAACACAAAGCCAAGAACAACTGAAAATGTACAAAATGAAACTCACAGTCAAAAAAAATTTTTTCAATGAACATCTATCAGTGAATGGCAGGGCAACTTTAAAAGGCCTAATATACGAGTAATTGAGTCCCTGACCTGAAAAGACTGGGGATGAAGGAATAATTTTAGAGGAAACAATGACTGAAAAATTTCCAGTTATAATAAAAATTATAAACCCACTGATCTAAGGAGCCAAATGAACACAATGAATGAGCTCAAGAAACACGAAGAAAACTACATCTAGTCACATTATAATTAAATTGCTCAAATCCATTGAAAAAGAAAAAAAATCTCCAAAACAGCCATAGGAAAATGACACGGTACATACAGAAAACAAAAATAAAGATGATATCAGATTCCTCATCAGAAGCAGTGCAAGTGAGAAGACAGTGGAGCATATCTATAAACGACTGAGGGGGAAAAAAGTCAGCATGGAATTGTACGCTTCCTCCCCCAAAAAAGTCTTTCAAAAATGAAGGTGACTAATGACATTTACAGACATACAAAGGCTGAAAGAATTCATCATTAGCAGATGCACACTACAAGAAATGTTGAAGGAGTCCTCCAGGAAGAAGGAGCAATGATGCCAGATGGAACTCTGGATGTACACAAAGGGATGACGGACAACAGAAACGGTATCTGCACAGGAAAATATTTAAGATTTTTTTCTTAGTATTTAAACCTCTTTAAAACCATGGGACAGATTAAACAAAAGTAATAATGACGGATTGTGGGGTTTATAACGTGTGTAAAGTGCAGTGCAGGACAGCGATATCATACAGGCGGTAGGGGAGAAATGTGAAGAGGTATGATAGCACTTGAAGGCAGACTGTGGTAAGTTGCAGATGTGTGCTGTGAATCCTAAAGCAGCCGCTGAAATGACGAAGAGTCATAGCGAATAAGCCAACAAAGGAGAGAAATGGAACCATACGGAAGCCGTGTGAACACTATGACAGAGCAACTGCTCTTCCAGGAACTCTACCCTGATAGAAGTACTGGGGCAAGTGGCCAAAGATGTGTGTACAAGAATGGGGACTACAGCATTATTTGTAATCACAGAATCCTAGAACCAACTTCACTTAAAAAGTGTATGGAAAGGGTTAAGTAAATACTAGCCGCAACCAATGATGGAAGAAACTCCACCGTGAAAAAGAGTTCCGAGTCACGACGATGTGTGTACTCTCTGAAGGATTTCCCTACTCCCCGAGACCTGTTTTCCTCCCGAGCTCTTCTGCGAGGATCTGTGATGACCTTATGATGCTGACTTAGGTCCCCCTTTTGTGCACAAGACACAGAGAACAGGAGGGTACCAGCGGAGGAGGCCTCTCTTCGCCTTTACCTGAGAGGATATGCAGAGTAGGAACAGCTGCAAACACATCTACAACCTAAAAAAGGCGAGACTCGTCCCTGGGTGGGCTCGAACCACCAACCTTTCGGTTAACAGCCGAACGCGCTAACCGATTGCGCCACAGAGACACGCGGAAGCGCCACGACCGCCCCCCTCAGGAACTGGGGCTCCTTCAACGCCAGGCCGAGCCACCCGCCCTTGCAGGACAGCAGTGCCGGCTCCAGAGCCTCGGAAAACCCGACACGCGGAGTCGGCGCAGCGTGTGCATCGCCTTTGAGAGCCGCGCGTTGCGTGATTCCGGAGGCAGAAGGGCAGCCGAGCGGCCTCGCCCCGCCTTGCTCCACACCCGCCTCAGCTGCCAGCACCACGGAGACGCCTGGGGCCGCGACCCCCCGGGCCTGGGCCGAGTGGGGCCCAAGGGAAGCTGAACGCCCGGTGGGCTCCGGTGACAGACGGCTCGGCCCGTTTGCTCCGCCTGCACCCGACCACCTGCGCCGCCGGCGCTCCCCTCACTCCACTCGGCTCGGCCGAGGTCGGTGGGGGGAGGGAGCCGGAAGGACGGAGTGGGGGTGGTCGAAAGGGGCAAAGGCGAAGAGGCGGCAAAGAAGTGGGGGAGGCGTGGGCGGAGGACCAGGAGACTTCCCAGGAGGCCTGGGCAGAGACCCGGGCCGGATTCGGGGAGGTGAGGATTGTTTTGTGGTTTTTTTTGAATCATGTACCGGAATGGAGAGGAAGGAAGGGAGGGGAAAATGGAGAGCGGGCACGACAGAGAAGAACAGGAGCGCCTGCCGTTGTGCAAGAACAAAGCAGCGGAGTTATTGGAATGATGTTTCATCAAAATTCATAGAGCAAGGGCGGGGATTGCTGCTGGGACTGTGGCGCGCCGCGATCGTATAGTGGTTAGTACTCTGCGTTGTGGCCGCAGCAACCTCGGTTCGAATCCGAGTCACGGCACTGTGGTCTGCTTTGCCTGGCGTTTCGCTTTTACTTTGCGTTGAATCCCGCACGGGGCTGCGCCCCTTACCTGGGGGCCAGGGAGCAGGTCTTTCGGCCGGCCACCGGGCGCGAGGCGGTCAGGAGAAGGGAAGGAAACCCTACGGTGCGCTAACCTGGGGATGGGGACGTCTTCCGTTCCCGTGGCTGAGCGGAAGTAAACTGAAGTAAGTGGTTTATCTTCGGTGGTACTCCCAAAGAGGAGCGTCCTTGATGCTCTAAATGCTCAGCAGGAGGCTCACGTGGTCCAATTGATGAAAACTGTACAATTGATGAAAAATACTGTTTCTGTGTTACTCAAAATCTAAAGGGTCTTAAAGACCAGATAAAGTTTTTCATCAGATAAGTGACACCTCTTCCATAGACCTGCTTAGCTGGTTAAACCTTGGCTCCTGGGAATCTGTGTGCCGGGGACTTTTTCAATCCTTGGCTATTGTTCTCCTTAGAGCCATCATGTTAACCTCTCTGGTGTGTTGCGTACTCGCAAGGATTTTGAATGCCTGTCGGCAGCCACTCACATGCCAAATGGTATCCATCAGGATCGGACAACTGGAGGAACTCAACAATGACCACATAAGTGATGATAACGTGACCACAGGCCCCTCTGCCCTGACGACTCAACTAGCAGAGACAGCGAATATGTGATTCTTTGGTCGGACTACATCCACAGTGGTAACTGAGAGTAACACTACGCTGGTGGAGCAGGCTGAGAACATGACCAAGAGGGGGGAATTGTTAAAATCAAACACAGATGGAGATCAGACTTGAAAATTCCCTGAGCAGACAAACCAGTTCAGTCATACAAGCAAAAGCTAATGTCGCCTATTTTGCAAAACAAGTGGAACTTAACTAGGGCCACTTCTTGTTAGTGCCTGTGAAAATCATAAACGAAACTTAAACCGTTCCCCAAAATTGATATGAGGTAACCACTTTTAACCAATTCCCTATCGCCGGTAAAACTCTGATGCCATAGCCCATCCCCGTGAAGAATGATCAGCCGCTGCCTCCTCACTCTATGAGCTGCTTTATAACAGTATACCTCTGAGCCTCATTCCTTATCATGTTTGAGCACTCCCAGTTCCCAAACTGTCTTTTTGTGCACAACGAGATTTTACTTGTTACTGTTTCAGTGATCCACTGGTTTTACTTGTGCTAGTTGAATTTTGGGCAGTGCCTCAACATTTTCATCTGCCAGATTGGGCTAGCAAGAGAACTCCACTTCATACCGTTTGTGACATAGAGTCCCATGGAGGGTCCCTAATCTGCCAAGCTGATCTTTGGGCGCCCTGCTGCAGATTGGAGGCTGAGGGAGAGCCGACTTGTTCTGCATAAGGAAGAAGAGGAGAGAGGGGGAAATAGGCTGGAACCAGAAAACCAATTTTGGTGTCTGACACTGGATGTCGTATTTTGGAGAAAGAGAAGACACTGGTGAGCGTATCCAGGGAAGAAGAACTTCAGTGGAAGGAGCAGACACTAGAGGCTGTTGTATGACATTTTCCATTTGTTTATGTATAATTCTTCTTCCCCATCTTTGTGGAAAAGGCACAGATGAGCTCGATATGTTTGTTTTGTGTTTTAGGAATGCACACTTAAACAAAAATGCCTGACGTGCTTCAAATATTCACCCATGGACCGACCGTCTAGACTTCTCTCATGTTCCACCAACTGCGCATTAAAAGTAGAATGGGCCCAACATGGGGACTCTACCTGGGGAAGTGCCATTAAAATTAAAGGGGTGTGAGAGGAATGTGACACTCTCAACAAGAGTCGCTTTCCTTACTGTTGTTGTTGCACGTGCTTCACACCAGATCGATCCCTTCTTCAAATGGGAGCAACTGGGAAAGTAAAAAGTATCCACTTGCATCCACACAGATCTTGGGTAAGGAAGTTCGAGTACTACCAAGACAGAAGACCTGGGATGGCCTGTTCACCAGTACACGGGCCATCGTCCTCTGCTTTGACGACTTTGGCAAACTGGAGACGGGACTCCACTCACCTTCACCAGTCACGGGAGATCGCTGTTCCAGAGGAGGTCGACGTCACGGTAGCTATAGATCCGGAAACCTCATAGGACTTTTCTCCTCTTTCCTTTAGTCTCTCTTCCACCCGCCCAGTAAGGGAGGACCCACGGCCTTTCTCTCCTGTGAGGACCCTTTCTGGCACCCTCTACGGAACTGAAGCGGCCAGCCGGTTTCCCCTAGGTGTCCCTCTCGGCCTGGTTGTCTCCCAGGACGTAACTCCCGAGGGCGGGACCAGGGGCAGCCCAGAAAACTGTGTGCGGGGCGTGGAGGTCGGGCACCGCAGTGAAAGCCCATTCTTCCACCTGCCCCGCGCACCTGCTCCTCAGGGGTGCCTGGGGAAGGCGAGTAAAGTGGCCCCTAAAGCTTCTGTGCAGGCTGAACCCCAAGAGGCGTGAAGCTCCGGAGGGGGCAAGAGGAACCTCACAGAGCGGAACCACCCCCCTGCCTGGCTGGCCCTCGTGGACAGGCTCAAAAGACGCTGATTTCGAGGGCAGAGCCGAAGAAGAGTCCTAAGGGCGGAAAGACCCATGATCTCGAGATGAAAGTCTCAATTCCTAACGTCCAGTTGGGCCCGGGGGGCGGGGGGGGGGGGGGCCGAGAGTTGAATTGACCCGGCACCCTGATCAGGAGAGTCGTCTGCACAAGTTCAGAGACCAGGAACAGGAGGGACTGTGCACATCGCTGATTCTCAATCCGGGGCGATTTGAGCCCAGGGACTCTGGCCCCCGGCCCCCTAGTGTGACACCAGGCCTTGTCTGGAGACACTTTCGATTGCCACGCCTGGGGGGAAGAGGGAGGGAGGGTTTTTCCTCTGCCATCGAATCGTCACTAAACATCTTGCAATCCACGGGCGGAGCCCTCTACCAACACGGCTGAGGTTGAGAAAACCCGGTCTAGATCAATGTCCCACACACCTGACGGATGAGAAAACACGAATTCCTGAGTAACAGGATGTGGGGTCTGAGGAGAACTCCGGCGACGGAGAGAACGCCGAGTCTTTCGGTCTGAGCATATGGAAGGATGGAGCTGGCATCGACTAAGGCGGGAAAACTGCAGGTGCAGCGGGTCGTCGCGGGAAGATCCGGCATCCACTTAGGGGCCGCCTGGAAAGGACACTTGCTTGAAAGCCTTTCTCCTCTACCGTCTGTCTCCGTCCCTGCATCCACCTGAGTCCTTTGGGAGGTTGGAGATGCCAAGGACTCAGGTCTCAGTGCTCGGCCGCTTCTCACCCTGGGCGCCTCCCCCTCCCACCTCCACCCGCCAACCTCGGCCACTCCCCGGCCCCCGCGACCTTCTCTCCTCACGTGGGCGCCTCGCAGAGGCGCGTCTCCAGGGCAGTTCAGAGGTGCCGCCGCGACGAGGCGACGAGGCGACTCGCTCCGGCACGGGTGGCCCTGGCAGGCCTCGGGGGCTCTCGGTGCGTCGCCTGCGGGCTCCCTTTTCCAGAGAAAGCAGGGAGGGAAGGGCTTTACGAAAGGATTCCTGGTTTAAGACGCGTGACTGGCTCCCAGAGCCCAAGGCGTCCCAGAGCACAGAGCAAACCTCCCTCTGGGCGGAAGCAAGGAAGAGAAGCACCAGTTTCCACTTCCCTGGTGGTCTAGTGGCTAGGATTCGGCGCTTTCACCGCCGTGGCTCGGGTTCGATTCCCGGTCAGGGAATCCTTTTGCACCGTCGGTCGGCACACACGAATCTCCCTTTCCTCTGCTGAGGCCTCATGCCCTCTGCTCCTCGCATGGAGACTTCAACTCCCGCAGAGGAAGGGAAACAAGGGCGGGCCCCTTCTCAGGGCACATCACTCTCTCTTGCTGGTCTCCACGTTAGCCACCCGCAGAAGCGCCTTCACAGGGCTGCTACGCATCTTGCTCAGGTTTACACAGCCCTGCAGACCTTCAAAGCCCTGTGGGCCTGCACCCGAGCGCGCGCTCCTTCCCGCCCCAGGCGGCGCGGATCTGCCGGAGCTCTCTGTGACCGAGACGAGGCCAAGCCCAGGCGGCCTGTTGGTGCGGGCCCGGCAAACGGGCCGGTCGGCCGGGCCTCCCCAGCCCACTTCGCGGATAAAATGCTTCCGAGGACTTCGGACGAAAGAGGGGCCCGGAGGCGACGCCCGCGAGGGTTGAGGGGAAGGTGAGCGGTGGGTCAGGTCCTCGAGGGCTGTCCCGTTTGTAGATTAAGCGGCGTAGGGAGCTGATGTTGACTGACCCCACAAAGGCAGCACTTGAAGTACGCACAAAAGGGCAAACCCTTACTGCTGCCATAAGCAGAAGGCAGGAGTAAAAATCAGCGCCAGAATATCAAACCGATGGTACCACAGTCAAATCCCACAGCTGTTTCTACAACGGCTGTAGCATGTAAACTGTGTAGACTCCACCAGGCACTCTGCACGTTTTCCGCTTTCCCTTCCTCCCTCGCTCCGAAGGCCTGTGAAAAGACAGGCCACAGAGGGAGAGAAAATATTTGCAAAACATATCCGATTAAGGACTTGTATCCAAAATATGCAAAGAACTCTAAACTTCAACAATAAGAAAACGTTTAAAACCCAATTAAAAATGGGCAAGAGATTGAACGGACACCTCACCAAAGAAGACATACAGACCATACAGATGAACAGATGGCAATCCAGTATATGAAAAGATGCTCAACATCGTATGTCACTAGGGAATTGCAAACTGAAACAACAATGGGCTACCGCTACACACCTCTTAGAATGGTTAAATCCAATAAACTAACAATACCAAATGCTGGTGAGTTGTGGAGCCATGGAAACCATCATTTGTTGCTCGGGGGACTGCAAAATGGTACAGCCACTTGGGGAGAGAGTCTGGCAGTTTCTTACAAAGCTAAACATAGTCTTACCATATGACCCAGCAACCGGGCTTGCACGTATTTACTGAAGTTTGTTGAAACCTTATGTCCATACAGAAATTCACACAGGAATATTTATAATAGCTTTATTTATAATTGCAACCAAGATATCCTTCAATGGGTGAATGGATTGAACAAACCATGGAATCGTTTTAAGCAATAACAAGAAATGGACTACCACAAAAAGGCATGAAAGAACGTTAGGCTCATATTGCTAAGTGAAAGAAGCCAGTCTGAAAAGACCACACACTGTATGATTCCAGCTGTATGACGTTTGTGGAAAAGGCAAAGGTAAAGAAAGATCAGTGGTTGCCCAGACTTGGAGGGGAAGGTGAGAAAAATGATTAGGTGGAGTATGGGGGATGTTTTCGGGCATGGAAAGTATTCTCTATGACATGGTAATGGTGGATACATGATGTCACTGATTTGTCAAAACTCATAGAACTGTAAAAGAGAGTGAACCTTAATGTAAAGTATGAACTTTCGTTAAGAATAATGTATTAATATTGGTTCATTCATTGTAACAAATGTATCACATAAATGCAAGATGTTAATAATAGGGGAAGCCGTGAGCAGGGAGGGAGTGAATATGAGAACTCTCTTTGTTACCTGCTCAATTTTTTTTGTAATCCTAAAACAGTTCTAAACAAAAAGTGTGTTAATTAATAGAAAAACAAAGATCTCCTGACCAGAAGATTTGACTGGCAGAGTGTAAAACAAAAAGGCACGATAAAAATGATTTTCTTGTGGGTGCGACTCTCCACTCGGGGCTCATCCTTGTCCTCAACTTTACCAAGGCCAGCAAACTAGGGCCTACGATGTCCACAGGAAGGTGAGAGGCCCCACTACCCAACTCCCCTCATTTCCACGGGAATTCCTCCCCACAAGCCTCCCCCTTCCCTGGGCCCCTGATGCTTCTCCCAGCACAGCTTCTGTCCTTCAGTGAGCTTCTTTCTTGATTCCTGCTCCATAGTGCCATGTAGCCAAAGGATGGAATAGGACAAAAGACAATAGTAACAATGGTTTTAGTTTCAAGTATTCCAAACCGCAGAGACCCACCAGACCCACCTGTGGCTTCAAAGACCTGCTCTGGCCAGGTGGTGGCTGTGCTGCAGGATGAGCACTAAAGCACGGGTGATCATTTCAGGGCCTGGAAGCGCTGCAGAATCCCTGTTGAGATCAACTCCTTAATGTCTTCTGCCCCAGAATTAACTCAAGGTGTATAGTTGCCCTTTTCCTCCCTTGGCCGCTGCCACCGCCACCACTCCCAGAGGCAGGAAAGCACCCCTCGTGCCTGTGCAAAAGAGAACCCAGCAGAGAAAGGTATGCACTGGCTGGGAATCAAACCCAGGTCTCCCACAGGGGAGGGGAGAATTCTGCCATTGAGCCACCCAAGCCCTGCCCCTCCCCATTAGTGTGGGTCTCATCAGGAAGAGTCTCAGGAAGGACTTTGAAAACACAGTTCTAGAAAGAAGTCCATACAGTCCTCTTTGGCAGACATGCAGAACAAAGAGAAAAGACACCCAGAGCACAGGCTTGCCTAGGAGACTTACATCAGGCAACACCATAAACCTCTGGCATTCAAATCATAATACTAGAATTCAAATTCAAATCAAATTTCCTCACTGATGATGCATTCTCTTTGCCCTCCCATTGCTTGGTGCCTCCAAAACCCTTTCCTCTCAACCTTGAGACACAACCCAGCACTTTCCCTAAACAGGCGTTCGGGACCCAGGGATTTTTGTGGAGGCTCACGTTTGGGGATGTGCCTGAGTTGCTCCAGAAGATCTGGGTGATAACTGAGCTTCTCTCCTCCTGTGCCTCTTTGGAGTCCTTGGAGAAGGCCAAGGATCAAATGGTTCTGCTTTTGAAGTCTTGCGTTTGAGAGAGACCTACCAAAGGGGGAATAGGTGAAAATTTCACTCTAAGATTTCTTCCCTTTAGCTACACCCTCACTGGCCACTCGATTAGGCCATTCCAGGGAAAAACAACTCGATTGGATTCCAGGTGGATGCTAGAAGGTTACTCTTCTAAGCTTTTTTTTTTTTTTTTTTTTTTGCCCCATGCTTTTGTCTGATATTCATGTTTTCACTCTTTGATTCTTTTGTTGATGATTAGCCTGGTACAGGCCAAGCAGTAACCCGTGCACAATCGCCCCAGGGCCCCAGAGCCTCCCTCCTCCGGTGCCTCTTTTGAGTCCCTAGAAAAGCCCAAGGGTCAACATGATCAGCTTGCGAACTCTGGTCTTACAGAGACCCACACAAGAATCTGAGGACAACTTTCTCTCCAAGATTTATTCCCTTCACCACACCACACCATACCCTTCCCCTCTCCTTTCTGGCTCTTGATTTTTTCCAACTTTGAAGCTCCACCCAAGATCCTTTTACTACCTTACACTCAAGCAAAACTTTATTCTTGATCACTGTGTCCTCTACCCTTTCCGATTGCTCTGCTGGAGTTGCTCTACTTTGTGGATTAACCATTCTGCTGCTTATCTTGCGAAATTTATTTTCTCATTTGTCTATCTGTGACTGTGTGTGTGTGTGTGCGCGCGCGCGCGTTTGAGAGAGAGAGAGAGAGAGAGAGAGAGAGAGAGAGAATGTTTTCTTATTTGTTTCTCTCGCTCTCTCTTTCATTGTATAACAACCTGAGACTGTGCAGTATGCTAGGCACTGTGCTACGCCTTGAGAATTTTTTATTTTTATACACAAACTTGGTTTCCCGGGAACGGCGAATCTTTTTCATATGAGAATATGTCTTTGGAAGACAGAGTCAAGTAAACTGTGACTTTGTTAGAGCACAATTCATGCCAAAATAAAAGCAGACACATTTCACACTGAATTCAGACAGTCAGGAAAGTCTTTCCAGAGGAAAAGACTTCTAAACTGAGACCTGAAGGATAAGAATGATTTTGAGGAAGGAAGACAAAGTTGTGAGAGACCATCCCCTGTAGAGAGAAACAAGTGCCTGAAAGTGAGAGAGTTCCTGACGTGTCCAGTACTTCACTGTTGCTGGACTTGAGAATTGGTAAGAGACATTCAGATGATGAGGATGAGGGAAGCCAGGGTTCATGTCACGAAGGTATTAAGACGTTTCAGTGAAGGAATATGGGGACACTATGTAGTTTTAGGCTACAGATATGTCTAGATGTAGGCTGTGGAAGGATCACTCAGGATGCAGTGTAGCAAATGGATTGGAGTAGATTAGACTGGCTGTAGGGAGGCTGGCTTTTTATCCGGTCGTATTAATGAAGGTAAGAGTTGATATAAAGTTAAGCACTGTTTTGTTGGTTGTGACAGACATAAATTTCTGTGCTGGGAAGATGAGAGAGTGTATCCAAAAGTGGTAGCACGATGTGGTTTGGGCAACAGGGTGGTTGGTGGTGAGGGTAAGTACACTAGGCAGGGATAGGAACAGATTTGGGTGTTCTTGTGGGGATTGATTGAAATACTTGGGACAGTGCACTACATTTTGGGAGACACTGTGCCTGGGTCTGATCACAGAGTATTGCAGTAGAGGGTGGTGTGTGACGCTGACAGGGAACTCACAGGTGCAGTGAGTTTTAGCATTTGTGACTCTGAGACGCATACGAGGCATTGACTTGTGAATTAGGAGTTGTGAGTTGGAAGTACGGGTTTGTAGTTTAGAAAGAGACGTGGGACTTAATGTAGATCTGGTTGATGGAGGTGGTAACTGAAAGTACGTTGCCCAGAGCTGGTGTGTGTCTTGAGTGTTGGGCAGAGGACGGATAGAGCCAAAGCTCTCCAAGGTCAAAATGACAGTCATTTTCCTTGTTGAGCCCAGGTTATAACTCAGCCTCCACCTAACACAGCTTCTCAGCAAGAGAACAATGATTGCAGGTCTGCAGCTGCTGTCTTCAACAAGTCATGATTTCTAGTCTCAACATGTAGGGGAGCTCTCCCGCTTCCTTTCTTCAGTTTAGTTTCCCCAGGAATAATTGGGGAGAGAAACCTCTGCATATTTCAATTTCATCCAAGGACCATTATGTTAACATTTCAACCATTAATATTTTTCGGAAACTTGGTCTGCTCCTTAGACAACCCATTCACTGTAGCCTGTGCCTCATGTGCATCTCAGAGTCACATATGTTAAACCTCAACGCAACAGGGAGTCCCATCTAGGAGATTAGAGTCTCCCAAACAATTGAACATTGACTGCAAACTTAATATTAATTAATCTTTTAATGATTATGATATAACATATATCCATCCAAATGCTTTGAACACCTTACAAAGCAGGCAGGTGCTGCTGATGCAATGATTAGGAGGCTGACTCATTATTCTTGTATGAAAAAACAGTTACAAACAACCAATCCCATTGACCAAAATGTGTTCTTCATTATCTCTGTTTTGATTCTGGCCCTCTCCTTCTTTTGATTCCAATCTAATTCTGCTTCTGCTTCTTATTTCCTCCCTGGATTAGACTTTTACTTCCCTAACCTGGTAAATTAGATTACTTCCTCAGACTCTCTAAGGCAACAGTTTGAGGTTGACAGTTGGCGGTTCAGGGTCATAAACAAGGGATCTGGATGAAATTCTGACGTTTTTCTGCAGGGGTCTGTTATAGAGTTGGAAAGAGCCTTTTTCAGAGTTGTAGTGTGAGCCGACAAAACAGATATTTTGATACTTTAATTTGAATGTCCCCCTTTATGCTGTTGCCTGACAGGAGTAAGCCTCTTCCGCAAGCCTCTGCTTCCAGTGTCTTTGTGTTTGTGAGCTCTGTCCACAGAGGCTGTGTAAGCCTGTTCGGGAACTCTTTCGTTCCCACCCCCCCCCCCCCCCCCCCGCCCAATCCTCCGGTGGCTGTCAAGATTCTTTCTGGAGACCCATCAGGGGCTACAGCAGAGGGAGGCATTGGTGGTTCAGTGGTAGAATTCTCGCCTCCCACGCGGGTGACCCGGGTTCGATTCCAGGCCAATGCATGGTGCCCACTCCCCTTTTTGCCACCCGGTCCGAGCAGAGCACGGTTTTAGGGGTCCGCCCAAAGTGGGACCTTGCAGTGCCCTGGGGCCGCCACGTGCTCGAGCATGTGGAGCAGCATTTGGCGTGCAACAGAGTCACCACGTCACTCACGAGTTCGTACCTTTCAAGCTGCAAGTGTTTCTGGAAGTCTGCGATGTTGAATATTTGGACCTAAGACCCTTGTGACTTTCATCCTTTCTCTTTGGAAGAGAGCAGAAACTCAAAGAGCCATCAGGTCACTGATTGGCAGGCTGGACCGTGGGCTGACCGCCGGGCCACGTCTCACCGTGGAGCGAGGATCAACAGATGAAGGTCCCGGAAGAAGAACCACCGCGGGCCCCGCAGTCCCCCCAGTGGCGCGGGAGGCGTCAGCGGCCCACGGAAGGGGGAGGATTGTGGGGAGGAACCAGCGTGGACAGGAGGGGAGCTGCGGAGAGGGGGCCTCGCACAGAGGTGCCGAGAGGCCCCTGGCGTCTGTACACCAGACGCCGTGAACCGAGTTTATTAACATCGTCAGCCACCGCGCCTCGGTGTGTCCCCACCGTGGGCCCATCGGTGTTCCGGGAAGGATTCGGCGTACCTGGCAATGTGTGTCAACAGGTGTGAGCCTGAAAATTACACTTTTCAAAAGAGGAAATGAGCGACAGAATCTGGGAACTGTTTATCCTGTTTTGTTTCTCTGCTTGGACGCTCCCTCGAAAGCACTGCGATTTGAGGGTGACTGCGTTAGAGAGACTACCAGTGATTACTTTTCACCCCAAAATCTTGGGAGGATTCCCCTACCTAACTATAGTTTCAAAGAGCAGATCAGTGACATCCGGGCAGTTTTTATTCTCTTTCGTTTTTAGAGATAACCTTGATTTATTCGATTTCAAGTTTCCTTCTGAGATTGTCATTCTACATTTTGTGTAGAAAACGATGGCCCCACTATGTTTTATACATTTCTTTATTTTTAAACTCTCTCAGAAATCTGAAATTTGAAAGAATAGATTCTGAACCGTGATACACAATTTCTCGTTTTTGACCATTTCTCTGTAAACAAGAATCAGGATTTAGAAGGTGGGGGTCAGGGGGACGAGAAGTTCTGATGTATGTAAAGGAAAATGATGGATTGCTTCCGAATTGGAATAAAGTTTTTAAGGACTGTAATGTCCCCAAATTACCCCTTTACTCTTTGCTGGGAAAAAAAATCCATACTTGAATCTCTTCCTTACACCCAGTTTGTGAGAAGCTTCCTCCATATTCAGGTCATTACAGTCCTAAAAAACATTATTCCAATTCGGACCGGGTGGCAAAAAGGGGAGTGGGCACCATGCATTGGCCTGGAATCGAACCCGGGTCACCCGCGTGGGAGGCGAGAATTCTACCACTGAACCACCAATGCCTCCCTCTGCTGTAGCCCCTGATGGGTCTCCAGAAAGAATCTTGACAGCCACCGGAGGATTGGGCGGGGGGGGGGGGGGAGGTGGGAACGAAAGAGTTCCCGAACAGGCTTACACAGCCTCTGTGGACAGAGCTCACAAACACAAAGACACTGGAAGCAGAGGCTTGCGGAAGAGGCTTACTCCTGTCAGGCAACAGCATAAAGGGGGACATTCAAATTAAAGTATCAAAATATCTGTTTTGTCGGCTCACACTACAACTCTGAAAAAGGCTCTTTCCAACTCTATAACAGACCCCTGCAGAAAAACGTCAGAATTTCATCCAGATCCCTTGTTTATGACCCTGAACCGCCAACTGTCAACCTCAAACTGTTGCCTTAGAGAGTCTGAGGAAGTAATCTAATTTACCAGGTTAGGGAAGTAAAAGTCTAATCCAGGGAGGAAATAAGAAGCAGAAGCAGAATTAGATTGGAATCAAAAGAAGGAGAGGGCCAGAATCAAAACAGAGATAATGAAGAACACATTTTGGTCAATGGGATTGGTTGTTTGTAACTGTTTTTTCATACAAGAATAATGAGTCAGCCTCCTAATCATTGCATCAGCAGCACCTGCCTGCTTTGTAAGGTGTTCAAAGCATTTGGATGGATATATGTTATATCATAATCATTAAAAGATTAATTAATATTAAGTTTGCAGTCAATGTTCAATTGTTTGGGAGACTCTAATCTCCTAGATGGGACTCCCTGTTGCGTTGAGGTTTAACATATGTGACTCTGAGATGCACATGAGGCACAGGCTACAGTGAATGGGTTGTCTAAGGAGCAGACCAAGTTTCCGAAAAATATTAATGGTTGAAATGTTAACATAATGGTCCTTGGATGAAATTGAAATATGCAGAGGTTTCTCTCCCCAATTATTCCTGGGGAAACTAAACTGAAGAAAGGAAGCGGGAGAGCTCCCCTACATGTTGAGACTAGAAATCATGACTTGTTGAAGACAGCAGCTGCAGACCTGCAATCATTGTTCTCTTGCTGAGAAGCTGTGTTAGGTGGAGGCTGAGTTATAACCTGGGCTCAACAAGGAAAATGACTGTCATTTTGACCTTGGAGAGCTTTGGCTCTATCCGTCCTCTGCCCAACACTCAAGACACACACCAGCTCTGGGCAACGTACTTTCAGTTACCACCTCCATCAACCAGATCTACATTAAGTCCCACGTCTCTTTCTAAACTACAAACCCGTACTTCCAACTCACAACTCCTAATTCACAAGTCAATGCCTCGTATGCGTCTCAGAGTCACAAATGCTAAAACTCACTGCACCTGTGAGTTCCCTGTCAGCGTCACACACCACCCTCTACTGCAATACTCTGTGATCAGACCCAGGCACAGTGTCTCCCAAAATGTAGTGCACTGTCCCAAGTATTTCAATCAATCCCCACAAGAACACCCAAATCTGTTCCTATCCCTGCCTAGTGTACTTACCCTCACCACCAACCACCCTGTTGCCCAAACCACATCGTGCTACCACTTTTGGATACACTCTCTCATCTTCCCAGCACAGAAATTTATGTCTGTCACAACCAACAAAACAGTGCTTAACTTTATATCAACTCTTACCTTCATTAATACGACCGGATAAAAAGCCAGCCTCCCTACAGCCAGTCTAATCTACTCCAATCCATTTGCTACACTGCATCCTGAGTGATCCTTCCACAGCCTACATCTAGACATATCTGTAGCCTAAAACTACATAGTGTCCCCATATTCCTTCACTGAAACGTCTTAATACCTTCGTGACATGAACCCTGGCTTCCCTCATCCTCATCATCTGAATGTCTCTTACCAATTCTCAAGTCCAGCAACAGTGAAGTACTGGACACGTCAGGAACTCTCTCACTTTCAGGCACTTGTTTCTCTCTACAGGGGATGGTCTCTCACAACTTTGTCTTCCTTCCTCAAAATCATTCTTATCCTTCAGGTCTCAGTTTAGAAGTCTTTTCCTCTGGAAAGACTTTCCTGACTGTCTGAATTCAGTGTGAAATGTGTCTGCTTTTATTTTGGCATGAATTGTGCTCTAACAAAGTCACAGTTTACTTGACTCTGTCTTCCAAAGACATATTCTCATATGAAAAAGATTCGCCGTTCCCGGGAAACCAAGTTTGTGTATAAAAATAAAAAATTCTCAAGGCGTAGCACAGTGCCTAGCATACTGCACAGTCTCAGGTTGTTATACAATGAAAGAGAGAGCGAGAGAAACAAATAAGAAAACATTCTCTCTCTCTCTCTCTCTCTCTCTCTCTCTCTCTCAAACGCGCGCGCGCGCACACACACACACACAGTCACAGATAGACAAATGAGAAAATAAATTTCGCAAGATAAGCAGCAGAATGGTTAATCCACAAAGTAGAGCAACTCCAGCAGAGCAATCGGAAAGGGTAGAGGACACAGTGATCAAGAATAAAGTTTTGCTTGAGTGTAAGGTAGTAAAAGGATCTTGGGTGGAGCTTCAAAGTTGGAAAAAATCAAGAGCCAGAAAGGAGAGGGGAAGGGTATGGTGTGGTGTGGTGAAGGGAATAAATCTTGGAGAGAAAGTTGTCCTCAGATTCTTGTGTGGGTCTCTGTAAGACCAGAGTTCGCAAGCTGATCATGTTGACCCTTGGGCTTTTCTAGGGACTCAAAAGAGGCACCGGAGGAGGGAGGCTCTGGGGCCCTGGGGCGATTGTGCACGGGTTACTGCTTGGCCTGTACCAGGCTAATCATCAACAAAAGAATCAAAGAGTGAAAACATGAATATCAGACAAAAGCATGGGGCAAAAAAAAAAAAAAAAAAAAAAAAAGCTTAGAAGAGTAACCTTCTAGCATCCACCTGGAATCCAATCGAGTTGTTTTTCCCTGGAATGGCCTAATCGAGTGGCCAGTGAGGGTGTAGCTAAAGGGAAGAAATCTTAGAGTGAAATTTTCACCTATTCCCCCTTTGGTAGGTCTCTCTCAAACGCAAGACTTCAAAAGCAGAACCATTTGATCCTTGGCCTTCTCCAAGGACTCCAAAGAGGCACAGGAGGAGAGAAGCTCAGTTATCACCCAGATCTTCTGGAGCAACTCAGGCACATCCCCAAACGTGAGCCTCCACAAAAATCCCTGGGTCCCGAACGCCTGTTTAGGGAAAGTGCTGGGTTGTGTCTCAAGGTTGAGAGGAAAGGGTTTTGGAGGCACCAAGCAATGGGAGGGCAAAGAGAATGCATCATCAGTGAGGAAATTTGATTTGAATTTGAATTCTAGTATTATGATTTGAATGCCAGAGGTTTATGGTGTTGCCTGATGTAAGTCTCCTAGGCAAGCCTGTGCTCTGGGTGTCTTTTCTCTTTGTTCTGCATGTCTGCCAAAGAGGACTGTATGGACTTCTTTCTAGAACTGTGTTTTCAAAGTCCTTCCTGAGACTCTTCCTGATGAGACCCACACTAATGGGGAGGGGCAGGGCTTGGGTGGCTCAATGGCAGAATTCTCCCCTCCCCTGTGGGAGACCTGGGTTTGATTCCCAGCCAGTGCATACCTTTCTCTGCTGGGTTCTCTTTTGCACAGGCACGAGGGGTGCTTTCCTGCCTCTGGGAGTGGTGGCGGTGGCAGCGGCCAAGGGAGGAAAAGGGCAACTATACACCTTGAGTTAATTCTGGGGCAGAAGACATTAAGGAGTTGATCTCAACAGGGATTCTGCAGCGCTTCCAGGCCCTGAAATGATCACCCGTGCTTTAGTGCTCATCCTGCAGCACAGCCACCACCTGGCCAGAGCAGGTCTTTGAAGCCACAGGTGGGTCTGGTGGGTCTCTGCGGTTTGGAATACTTGAAACTAAAACCATTGTTACTATTGTCTTTTGTCCTATTCCATCCTTTGGCTACATGGCACTATGGAGCAGGAATCAAGAAAGAAGCTCACTGAAGGACAGAAGCTGTGCTGGGAGAAGCATCAGGGGCCCAGGGAAGGGGGAGGCTTGTGGGGAGGAATTCCCGTGGAAATGAGGGGAGTTGGGTAGTGGGGCCTCTCACCTTCCTGTGGACATCGTAGGCCCTAGTTTGCTGGCCTTGGTAAAGTTGAGGACAAGGATGAGCCCCGAGTGGAGAGTCGCACCCACAAGAAAATCATTTTTATCGTGCCTTTTTGTTTTACACTCTGCCAGTCAAATCTTCTGGTCAGGAGATCTTTGTTTTTCTATTAATTAACACACTTTTTGTTTAGAACTGTTTTAGGATTACAAAAAAAATTGAGCAGGTAACAAAGAGAGTTCTCATATTCACTCCCTCCCTGCTCACGGCTTCCCCTATTATTAACATCTTGCATTTATGTGATACATTTGTTACAATGAATGAACCAATATTAATACATTATTCTTAACGAAAGTTCATACTTTACATTAAGGTTCACTCTCTTTTACAGTTCTATGAGTTTTGACAAATCAGTGACATCATGTATCCACCATTACCATGTCATAGAGAATACTTTCCATGCCCGAAAACATCCCCCATACTCCACCTAATCATTTTTCTCACCTTCCCCTCCAAGTCTGGGCAACCACTGATCTTTCTTTACCTTTGCCTTTTCCACAAACGTCATACAGCTGGAATCATACAGTGTGTGGTCTTTTCAGACTGGCTTCTTTCACTTAGCAATATGAGCCTAACGTTCTTTCATGCCTTTTTGTGGTAGTCCATTTCTTGTTATTGCTTAAAACGATTCCATGGTTTGTTCAATCCATTCACCCATTGAAGGATATCTTGGTTGCAATTATAAATAAAGCTATTATAAATATTCCTGTGTGAATTTCTGTATGGACATAAGGTTTCAACAAACTTCAGTAAATACGTGCAAGCCCGGTTGCTGGGTCATATGGTAAGACTATGTTTAGCTTTGTAAGAAACTGCCAGACTCTCTCCCCAAGTGGCTGTACCATTTTGCAGTCCCCCGAGCAACAAATGATGGTTTCCATGGCTCCACAACTCACCAGCATTTGGTATTGTTAGTTTATTGGATTTAACCATTCTAAGAGGTGTGTAGCGGTAGCCCATTGTTGTTTCAGTTTGCAATTCCCTAGTGACATACGATGTTGAGCATCTTTTCATATACTGGATTGCCATCTGTTCATCTGTATGGTCTGTATGTCTTCTTTGGTGAGGTGTCCGTTCAATCTCTTGCCCATTTTTAATTGGGTTTTAAACGTTTTCTTATTGTTGAAGTTTAGAGTTCTTTGCATATTTTGGATACAAGTCCTTAATCGGATATGTTTTGCAAATATTTTCTCTCCCTCTGTGGCCTGTCTTTTCACAGGCCTTCGGAGCGAGGGAGGAAGGGAAAGCGGAAAACGTGCAGAGTGCCTGGTGGAGTCTACACAGTTTACATGCTACAGCCGTTGTAGAAACAGCTGTGGGATTTGACTGTGGTACCATCGGTTTGATATTCTGGCGCTGATTTTTACTCCTGCCTTCTGCTTATGGCAGCAGTAAGGGTTTGCCCTTTTGTGCGTACTTCAAGTGCTGCCTTTGTGGGGTCAGTCAACATCAGCTCCCTACGCCGCTTAATCTACAAACGGGACAGCCCTCGAGGACCTGACCCACCGCTCACCTTCCCCTCAACCCTCGCGGGCGTCGCCTCCGGGCCCCTCTTTCGTCCGAAGTCCTCGGAAGCATTTTATCCGCGAAGTGGGCTGGGGAGGCCCGGCCGACCGGCCCGTTTGCCGGGCCCGCACCAACAGGCCGCCTGGGCTTGGCCTCGTCTCGGTCACAGAGAGCTCCGGCAGATCCGCGCCGCCTGGGGCGGGAAGGAGCGCGCGCTCGGGTGCAGGCCCACAGGGCTTTGAAGGTCTGCAGGGCTGTGTAAACCTGAGCAAGATGCGTAGCAGCCCTGTGAAGGCGCTTCTGCGGGTGGCTAACGTGGAGACCAGCAAGAGAGAGTGATGTGCCCTGAGAAGGGGCCCGCCCTTGTTTCCCTTCCTCTGCGGGAGTTGAAGTCTCCATGCGAGGAGCAGAGGGCATGAGGCCTCAGCAGAGGAAAGGGAGATTCGTGTGTGCCGACCGACGGTGCAAAAGGATTCCCTGACCGGGAATCGAACCCGAGCCACGGCGGTGAAAGCGCCGAATCCTAGCCACTGGACCACCAGGGAAGTGGAAACTGGTGCTTCTCTTCCTTGCTTCCGCCCAGAGGGAGGTTTGCTCTGTGCTCTGGGACGCCTTGGGCTCTGGGAGCCAGTCACGCGTCTTAAACCAGGAATCCTTTCGTAAAGCCCTTCCCTCCCTGCTTTCTCTGGAAAAGGGAGCCCGCAGGCGACGCACCGAGAGCCCCCGAGGCCTGCCAGGGCCACCCGTGCCGGAGCGAGTCGCCTCGTCGCCTCGTCGCGGCGGCACCTCTGAACTGCCCTGGAGACGCGCCTCTGCGAGGCGCCCACGTGAGGAGAGAAGGTCGCGGGGGCCGGGGAGTGGCCGAGGTTGGCGGGTGGAGGTGGGAGGGGGAGGCGCCCAGGGTGAGAAGCGGCCGAGCACTGAGACCTGAGTCCTTGGCATCTCCAACCTCCCAAAGGACTCAGGTGGATGCAGGGACGGAGACAGACGGTAGAGGAGAAAGGCTTTCAAGCAAGTGTCCTTTCCAGGCGGCCCCTAAGTGGATGCCGGATCTTCCCGCGACGACCCGCTGCACCTGCAGTTTTCCCGCCTTAGTCGATGCCAGCTCCATCCTTCCATATGCTCAGACCGAAAGACTCGGCGTTCTCTCCGTCGCCGGAGTTCTCCTCAGACCCCACATCCTGTTACTCAGGAATTCGTGTTTTCTCATCCGTCAGGTGTGTGGGACATTGATCTAGACCGGGTTTTCTCAACCTCAGCCGTGTTGGTAGAGGGCTCCGCCCGTGGATTGCAAGATGTTTAGTGACGATTCGATGGCAGAGGAAAAACCCTCCCTCCCTCTTCCCCCCAGGCGTGGCAATCGAAAGTGTCTCCAGACAAGGCCTGGTGTCACACTAGGGGGCCGGGGGCCAGAGTCCCTGGGCTCAAATCGCCCCGGATTGAGAATCAGCGATGTGCACAGTCCCTCCTGTTCCTGGTCTCTGAACTTGTGCAGACGACTCTCCTGATCAGGGTGCCGGGTCAATTCAACTCTCGGCCCCCCCCCCCCCCGCCCCCCGGGCCCAACTGGACGTTAGGAATTGAGACTTTCATCTCGAGATCATGGGTCTTTCCGCCCTTAGGACTCTTCTTCGGCTCTGCCCTCGAAATCAGCGTCTTTTGAGCCTGTCCACGAGGGCCAGCCAGGCAGGGGGGTGGTTCCGCTCTGTGAGGTTCCTCTTGCCCCCTCCGGAACTTCACGCCTCTTGGGGTTCAGCCTGCACAGAAGCTTTAGGGGCCACTTTACTCGCCTTCCCCAGGCACCCCTGAGGAGCAGGTGCGCGGGGCAGGTGGAAGAATGGGCTTTCACTGCGGTGCCCGACCTCCACGCCCCGCACACAGTTTTCTGGGCTGCCCCTGGTCCCGCCCTCGGGAGTTACGTCCTGGGAGACAACCAGGCCGAGAGGGACACCTAGGGGAAACCGGCTGGCCGCTTCAGTTCCGTAGAGGGTGCCAGAAAGGGTCCTCACAGGAGAGAAAGGCCGTGGGTCCTCCCTTACTGGGCGGGTGGAAGAGAGACTAAAGGAAAGAGGAGAAAAGTCCTATGAGGTTTCCGGATCTATAGCTACCGTGACGTCGACCTCCTCTGGAACAGCGATCTCCCGTGACTGGTGAAGGTGAGTGGAGTCCCGTCTCCAGTTTGCCAAAGTCGTCAAAGCAGAGGACGATGGCCCGTGTACTGGTGAACAGGCCATCCCAGGTCTTCTGTCTTGGTAGTACTCGAACTTCCTTACCCAAGATCTGTGTGGATGCAAGTGGATACTTTTTACTTTCCCAGTTGCTCCCATTTGAAGAAGGGATCGATCTGGTGTGAAGCACGTGCAACAACAACAGTAAGGAAAGCGACTCTTGTTGAGAGTGTCACATTCCTCTCACACCCCTTTAATTTTAATGGCACTTCCCCAGGTAGAGTCCCCATGTTGGGCCCATTCTACTTTTAATGCGCAGTTGGTGGAACATGAGAGAAGTCTAGACGGTCGGTCCATGGGTGAATATTTGAAGCACGTCAGGCATTTTTGTTTAAGTGTGCATTCCTAAAACACAAAACAAACATATCGAGCTCATCTGTGCCTTTTCCACAAAGATGGGGAAGAAGAATTATACATAAACAAATGGAAAATGTCATACAACAGCCTCTAGTGTCTGCTCCTTCCACTGAAGTTCTTCTTCCCTGGATACGCTCACCAGTGTCTTCTCTTTCTCCAAAATACGACATCCAGTGTCAGACACCAAAATTGGTTTTCTGGTTCCAGCCTATTTCCCCCTCTCTCCTCTTCTTCCTTATGCAGAACAAGTCGGCTCTCCCTCAGCCTCCAATCTGCAGCAGGGCGCCCAAAGATCAGCTTGGCAGATTAGGGACCCTCCATGGGACTCTATGTCACAAACGGTATGAAGTGGAGTTCTCTTGCTAGCCCAATCTGGCAGATGAAAATGTTGAGGCACTGCCCAAAATTCAACTAGCACAAGTAAAACCAGTGGATCACTGAAACAGTAACAAGTAAAATCTCGTTGTGCACAAAAAGACAGTTTGGGAACTGGGAGTGCTCAAACATGATAAGGAATGAGGCTCAGAGGTATACTGTTATAAAGCAGCTCATAGAGTGAGGAGGCAGCGGCTGATCATTCTTCACGGGGATGGGCTATGGCATCAGAGTTTTACCGGCGATAGGGAATTGGTTAAAAGTGGTTACCTCATATCAATTTTGGGGAACGGTTTAAGTTTCGTTTATGATTTTCACAGGCACTAACAAGAAGTGGCCCTAGTTAAGTTCCACTTGTTTTGCAAAATAGGCGACATTAGCTTTTGCTTGTATGACTGAACTGGTTTGTCTGCTCAGGGAATTTTCAAGTCTGATCTCCATCTGTGTTTGATTTTAACAATTCCCCCCTCTTGGTCATGTTCTCAGCCTGCTCCACCAGCGTAGTGTTACTCTCAGTTACCACTGTGGATGTAGTCCGACCAAAGAATCACATATTCGCTGTCTCTGCTAGTTGAGTCGTCAGGGCAGAGGGGCCTGTGGTCACGTTATCATCACTTATGTGGTCATTGTTGAGTTCCTCCAGTTGTCCGATCCTGATGGATACCATTTGGCATGTGAGTGGCTGCCGACAGGCATTCAAAATCCTTGCGAGTACGCAACACACCAGAGAGGTTAACATGATGGCTCTAAGGAGAACAATAGCCAAGGATTGAAAAAGTCCCCGGCACACAGATTCCCAGGAGCCAAGGTTTAACCAGCTAAGCAGGTCTATGGAAGAGGTGTCACTTATCTGATGAAAAACTTTATCTGGTCTTTAAGACCCTTTAGATTTTGAGTAACACAGAAACAGTATTTTTCATCAATTGTACAGTTTTCATCAATTGGACCACGTGAGCCTCCTGCTGAGCATTTAGAGCATCAAGGACGCTCCTCTTTGGGAGTACCACCGAAGATAAACCACTTACTTCAGTTTACTTCCGCTCAGCCACGGGAACGGAAGACGTCCCCATCCCCAGGTTAGCGCACCGTAGGGTTTCCTTCCCTTCTCCTGACCGCCTCGCGCCCGGTGGCCGGCCGAAAGACCTGCTCCCTGGCCCCCAGGTAAGGGGCGCAGCCCCGTGCGGGATTCAACGCAAAGTAAAAGCGAAACGCCAGGCAAAGCAGACCACAGTGCCGTGACTCGGATTCGAACCGAGGTTGCTGCGGCCACAACGCAGAGTACTAACCACTATACGATCGCGGCGCGCCACAGTCCCAGCAGCAATCCCCGCCCTTGCTCTATGAATTTTGATGAAACATCATTCCAATAACTCCGCTGCTTTGTTCTTGCACAACGGCAGGCGCTCCTGTTCTTCTCTGTCGTGCCCGCTCTCCATTTTCCCCTCCCTTCCTTCCTCTCCATTCCGGTACATGATTCAAAAAAAACCACAAAACAATCCTCACCTCCCCGAATCCGGCCCGGGTCTCTGCCCAGGCCTCCTGGGAAGTCTCCTGGTCCTCCGCCCACGCCTCCCCCACTTCTTTGCCGCCTCTTCGCCTTTGCCCCTTTCGACCACCCCCACTCCGTCCTTCCGGCTCCCTCCCCCCACCGACCTCGGCCGAGCCGAGTGGAGTGAGGGGAGCGCCGGCGGCGCAGGTGGTCGGGTGCAGGCGGAGCAAACGGGCCGAGCCGTCTGTCACCGGAGCCCACCGGGCGTTCAGCTTCCCTTGGGCCCCACTCGGCCCAGGCCCGGGGGGTCGCGGCCCCAGGCGTCTCCGTGGTGCTGGCAGCTGAGGCGGGTGTGGAGCAAGGCGGGGCGAGGCCGCTCGGCTGCCCTTCTGCCTCCGGAATCAC
Source organism: Equus przewalskii (assembly GCF_037783145.1). Lineage (NCBI taxonomy): Eukaryota > Metazoa > Chordata > Mammalia > Perissodactyla > Equidae > Equus > Equus przewalskii. The sequence continues at coordinate 29,223 of NW_027228749.1, read as the reverse complement.
GCAACGCGCGGCTCTCAAAGGCGATGCACACGCTGCGCCGACTCCGCGTGTCGGGTTTTCCGAGGCTCTGGAGCCGGCACTGCTGTCCTGCAAGGGCGGGTGGCTCGGCCTGGCGTTGAAGGAGCCCCAGTTCCTGAGGGGGGCGGTCGTGGCGCTTCCGCGTGTCTCTGTGGCGCAATCGGTTAGCGCGTTCGGCTGTTAACCGAAAGGTTGGTGGTTCGAGCCCACCCAGGGACGAGTCTCGCCTTTTTTAGGTTGTAGATGTGTTTGCAGCTGTTCCTACTCTGCATATCCTCTCAGGTAAAGGCGAAGAGAGGCCTCCTCCGCTGGTACCCTCCTGTTCTCTGTGTCTTGTGCACAAAAGGGGGACCTAAGTCAGCATCATAAGGTCATCACAGATCCTCGCAGAAGAGCTCGGGAGGAAAACAGGTCTCGGGGAGTAGGGAAATCCTTCAGAGAGTACACACATCGTCGTGACTCGGAACTCTTTTTCACGGTGGAGTTTCTTCCATCATTGGTTGCGGCTAGTATTTACTTAACCCTTTCCATACACTTTTTAAGTGAAGTTGGTTCTAGGATTCTGTGATTACAAATAATGCTGTAGTCCCCATTCTTGTACACACATCTTTGGCCACTTGCCCCAGTACTTCTATAGGGTAGAGTCCTGGAAGAGCAGTTGCTCTGTCATAGTGTTCACACGGCTTCCGTATGGTTCCATTTCTCTCCTTTGTTGGCTTATTCGCTATGACTCTTCGTCATTTCAGCGGCTGCTTTAGGATTCACAGCACACATCTGCAACTTACCACAGTCTGCCTTCAAGTGCTATCATACCTCTTCACATTTCTCCCCTACCGCCTGTATGATATCGCTGTCCTGCACTGCACTTTACACACGTTATAAACCCCACAATCCGTCATTATTACTTTTGTTTAATCTGTCCCATGGTTTTAAAGAGGTTTAAATACTAAGAAAAAAATCTTAAATATTTTCCTGTGCAGATACCGTTTCTGTTGTCCGTCATCCCTTTGTGTACATCCAGAGTTCCATCTGGCATCATTGTCCTTCTTCCTGGAGGACTCCTTCAACATTTCTTGTAGTGTGCATCTGCTAATGATGAATTCTTTCAGCCTTTGTATGTCTGTAAATGTCATTAGTCACCTTCATTTTTGAAAGACTTTTTTGGGGGAGGAAGCGTACAATTCCATGCTGACTTTTTTCCCCCTCAGTCGTTTATAGATATTGCTCCACTGTCTTCTCACTTGCACTGCTTCTGATGAGGAATCTGATATCATCTTTATTTTTGTTTTCTGTATGTACCGTGTCATTTTCCTATGGCTGTTTTGGAGATTTTTTTTCTTTTTCAATGGATTTGAGCAATTTAATTATAATGTGACTAGATGTAGTTTTCTTCGTGTTTCTTGAGCTCATTCATTGTGTTCATTTGGCTCCTTAGATCAGTGGGTTTATAATTTTTATTATAACTGGAAATTTTTCAGTCATTGTTTCCTCTAAAATTATTCCTTCATCCCCAGTCTTTTCAGGTCAGGGACTCAATTACTCGTATATTAGGCCTTTTAAAGTTGCCCTGCCATTCACTGATAGATGTTCATTAGAAAAAATTTTTTTTGACTGTGAGTTTCATTTTGTACATTTTCAGTTGTTCTTGGCTTTGTGTTCCCTGATCTTTTTTTTCCTGCAGTGTCTAATCTGCTGGTAATTCCATCTGGTGAACTTATTATCTCAGGTGTTATGGTTTCCATCTCTAAAGTTTGATTCTGTCCATTTGATATCGAACCCAAAGTGAGTTCGCTCTGACACTGGGTGCACTGGGAGAAAGTAGGACTTTTACCACACAGCACTGGGCAAGGAGAGAGGGCAGCTAACGCTGAAATCCCAAACTCCCCAAAAAGCTAAAAGGAAGGGTTTTTATTTGGGGTTTTAGGTAGGGGAGGAGGAGCATATGGCCTTGCTGGTCGGAGCTTTCCCACCAGCCTGTCTTTGGCCTTGAGACTACTTGCAGAGAGGAGGGAGCCCGTGACCTTGCTGGTCAGCAGCTTTGCCACCAGCCTGTATCTCTTTGTGGGGAGGAGATAATGAATCCAGGTGCTTGTCCTTGGCGGTGTCTGTCTCCATGGAGGATAGTGGATTCTGGAGCCAGGAAGCCAGAGAGTAAGCTGGGAATGAGTGTTTTGGTTTTAACCCCATATATGCTGGGTTTAATGTAGGGAAACTGATATCAGGGTCAGCATCACATTTGTATATGCTCCACATGTCTACTTCGCTCCTTGGGCATATGTAACACAGTCAGAATAACTGTTTTAAAGTCCTCTCTGTTAATTTTAACATCGTGTCAGTTCTGGTTCAGTTTCGGTTGATTGCTTGTTCTTCGCGTTAAGGATCATGTTTTCCTGCCTCTACACATGCCTGGCGTTCTTTGATTGGATGCCAGACATTGTGAAAGTTTTCCTTCTTGCGTACTGGCTATGTTGGTATTCCTATAAATCTTCTTGAGTTTTGTTCTGGAGTACAGCAAAGTGACTTTTAAAGTTTGATCCCTTCGGATCCTGCTTTTATGATTTTTTTTTAGGTGGGTCAGTCTAGGGCTGATTATTCCCACCACTGAAACAAGACCTTCCTGAGTGTTCTTCCCAATGGCCCACGAATTATGAGTAGTCCAGTCTGGCAGGTGGGAGCAAGTATGATTTCCTGTCCTGTGTGAGCACCAGGCACTCTTCCACGATCTTTTCAGAAGTCTCTTCCCCTGGCTTCAGACAGTTCCTTCATAAGCGTGCCCTGATCAGTACTCTGCTGAATACTCGAATATGCCTGAATACACATATGCCTGGATTCTCTCTCTGTCCATCTCTCTTGTCACTTGATCTTTGTCCTATGAACTCTAGCTGCCTTGCTCTCTGTGGAAATTCAGCTTCATGCCCACAATCCAAGGAGCTGGCCTCAGATCCCCCTCCTCGTGCCCAGCCTGGAAACTCTCTGAGAGCAACAATTATCCCATTTGAGACAAATCATAGAAAGCAACAGAACCCTGCACCTGACAACGCACCTTGTGCAGACCTGGACCCTTAGAGTTGTCGGCTCACCTTCCCTTGGTTCTTCTGTTGAGTTTCTTGAGCAAAAAAAAAGACCTCTGTGGCTTTTACACACTAAATCTGGTTCTTGGACATTCTCTCTCTCTCTCTCCACGTAGGTGTCTGTGTCTGTCTGTCTGTCTCTCATACTCTAGGCTGCCCCGAAGCTTACCCACTTTCTTCTCCTCCTCTTCAGCTTCCCAGGACCTCGCATTAGAATGCCTGCAATTTTCAAGCATTTATTAGGTGTTTACTAGATGCCAGGCCCTGCTCTGGGAGAGATGCTGCATCTTGAACAAATGGGAGGTCCCTGCCCCGTGGTGCCCACGTCTGGAGACATCAGAAAGGGGCAGAGCGGTGGGAGCACAATTGGTTCATGTTCTTCCCAGGGGCCTCTGCCAGCCCGGGCCTAAGGGTGCTAGTGGGGAGCACCACCAGAGAAGCACAGCAAAGAACGGGAAGACGGATGACTCTAGATCCAGAAGGCGTGACCAAGAACCAGGATTTTTTTCTTTCTTTCTTTTCCTTTAATAAACAGGCACCTCAGGAAAACAGCAGACCTCCAGTGACAGCTCCTTACTTCCTGGAGCAGGCATTGCTCGTGTTTACACTTCTTAAAGTGACAATGATGGCCAAGCTCACCAACACCCCCTAAGGGGACCCACACCTCGTCTGAACCTATTAACGTATGGTCACTCTATAATCTATAAAAATATCATTAGCTTTATATTAACACGGTGTTTTGTTGTTTCCATCCTGATTAGAAGATCTCCAGGCAAAGATTATGCATTAATTAGCATAATCTAATGTCAGTCAGAGAACTTAAAGAGAATGGTAGGTCTTAACATCTCAAAGTGAGCTGACACATAATAAAGAAAGACATGTTGGGATCGTATATTAGATGATACCTAAAGACGTTTACGCAAAAGAAGCACGTGGAATAATTGAGTCACCGTGATCTCTAGAATTATAAGACTTAATCTCCATTTAGAAGATATTATATGATATATTTCGTTTACTGAACATGTAATTTTAAATTTTATGAACTTAAATATTTGTTGGAATTAAAGTTTGCTTACTTGACCAGTAAAACCAGTGTAGGAAATTTAGGCAGGTCAGTGTCATTAGGATCTTGAAGAGAAAATAATTCCAAGACTTGTATAAACTAGAATACTATGCCACCAATACTTTCTACATTATTAGAAAATCTGGACAACAACAGAGAGCAGTTCTTAGACCAAAATTATTAAACCAGTGTGATGCATACAAGGAGTCATCGTTAGATATATGACATGACATAAACATTCTCTATGCCATTACATGTCCATTATGAAAATTCTTTAAAATGTTTTAAAGTATTCAAGATTCGTCCTTATTATCAACTTGAATTCTTTCCTTGTGCCCAGCACTGAGACCACTAATTTATCCACAGCTAAACCTTTTTCTTTTTTTCCCCTTGAGTCACAGGTTCAGCAAGAAAGGAAGTGCAAGAAAAAAAAAAAAATCCATCAATAGCTTTTATGGACTTCACTGGAATCCTACTCACCATCTGACTTTGGGGAGAGGCACAACTGGGTACGCAGCCCAAATCAGGTTGCCTCTGTCTGCTTGGACTCAGACTGAACCCAGGTCTAGGTCAAGACAAGACTAAGCACCATTCTCACAGGGCAGCCGCCTACCTGACAGTGCCAGATGCAGGATTCTGGAAAGGTCTTGAGAACTCTGCCCTTCCCTCCGTTGCATTTTCCACCTGCTCCCCTCATCCTTCCACCACAAGAAGGGATCCTTCACCTTTTTGTCAGGTCAGAACTCTTGAAGATCCCAGCAGGGCAGAGAGAGCCAGGCAGGAGCCAAGGGGGCAGCTGCGCTCCCCTGGAGGGTCTCCCTGAAGAGGTGGGCAGCGCTAGAGCTCAGGCGGACCCAAGACCCCACTGCCCGCCAAAGCGAGGAGGAGGAGTCCGGAGGGCAGATGGTGCTGGGGAGACTGACAACCTATCTGTTCCTACAAGCAGAGGGCGGGCCTGGCCTGCACTGTCGAGGAGAAGGGGAGAGCCCAATCAAACTCCGCCTGAAGCTTCTCTATAGCCTGGAGGACGCGGGTGTCAGGTTCCTGAAAGGGCAAGAGGGGTCTCCTCCAGAGGACAAAGGCCTCCCCTGTCCTTGGAGGAAAAGTCCTCCAGCTGGTTTCAAGGGACATTGCGAAAGGAAAGGGGCAACAGCGGTCCACTAATGATCCTGAGATGTCTGCAATTACTCTCAAAGGGTGTCGCAAATCACGAATATGTGGAGGAAGAGTGAGAAAGCCAAAGTGGGAAACAGCTAACTGGTGCATTTAGGTGAAGAAATACAATGCCTGCAACTTTTTTGAATGTTTCAATTATTTTTAAGCAGCGATTGGAACTTAAGTCCCAAGTTCTCTTTAGATGAAAATTCAAAGTGAGACATTAGGTTTCTGAGACAAGGGAGGAGGAGTGCAGGCTGCCCATCACATCTCACCTCTGCAGCCTGGGAGATGCCGTGGCCCCTGTGGCCTAGCCTCCCGCAGAGGCTCTTCCCTGCGTCTGGAGCTTGAGGCCCACCTCACCTCTGGGGGTGAAGAGAAGACTCCTGCATGCGGAGGCCGGAGGCCGTGCCCAGAGACGTCGCTGATGGGGAACCAATCCCGGAGCCCAGTGAAAGTGCCTACTCCTAGCCCCAGGCCACCGGGGAGTCACACAAGGGCTCTAACTTGGCCTCTCCAGGTGACAATTCTGAAAGCAAAGGTTCGATTTCTGAGACGCGGGGAGCAAGAAGCGCAGGCGAGTCCCAGCGGCCCAGGGCTGAACGCAGCTGTGCAGGGCCCCCAGCCCTCAGCCGGCTGCCCATCACCCTTCACCTCTCTCAGCCCGGGGGACGCTCGGGACGCTTTGGGCTCTGAGGCCTGACCACAGGGGAACTGGTCTGTCTTCCCTTCTGGTGTAGCTTTAGCACTGTGTGCGGCAGAGCCAAGGACGTGCTCTTTCCAGACTTCGGTTTCCTTCTGAGTAAGGGGCGCCCTTGTCTCTGAGGGGGTGAGGAGCGGAGCCTGTCTGCGCCCTGATCGCTGAACTGGCTCAAGCGGCTCTCCTGACAACGGCACGTGTACAGACCTTTTTCGTGCCCAGACCAGCTTGACCGGGGGAGCACGAGGCTCCGTCTCCGTGCCTTTGCCTGGAGCCCCAAGCGCAGGCTTCGGTTCTGCTTTCTTTTCCTCCGTCAGGCAAATGAACCTCTTCCGCAAGTGTGCTGGGAGGGGGAAAGCCAAGTGTGCTTCACAGGAAAGAAGTTCTTGGCTTTTAGAGACACGCTACCTGTCAGCCTGTCGAGAAGATTTCGGCGACAGAGGAGAAGGTTCGGGGCTCTCTGGATCCCAAGGTAGGCTGAAGTCAGCCTCGTCCTGCGCCCGCCTTGGACTCACTGACTGTGTCGCGGTCTCCATTGTGACTGAGAGCAGACAACCGAGGCCTGTTTCCTAGGGCTGAGTAACTGAAGTTGTGCCACGTTTCTCGTGAATGGAAAATGCAGCTGCGACCGCACCTCCACGCCCCGTCCCCTCCTCTGTTTGATTTGGCTGCATGAAGGTAAGTTTGAGGAAAAAGGGGTTGTTCCCGCCCGGTTTCGCGTGTGAGGCGAACGTGATAACCCCCACACTACGGAAACAAACGGTGTCGGCGGGGGTAACAACATATCCATGAAAACCTTAGGTCCTGCCGCAACCATTCTAGACGCCCAGGTTCTTTTAACTGGAAAGGCTCCGGGAAGCACCAGCGACCCCTCAGTCAAGGAGACTGCGGTTCCGGAGAGGCCCTGGCTCCGGGTTCCGCGCCTACCCCCGAAGCCAGGGCCCTGGGACCTCACAGTTTGATCACACGCAGGGTTTCCACTCCCAGGACTAGGCGCCCCTGTGCAGGAGTCGCCCCCGCTGATCGCAGCTCCCGGAAGCTGCAGGAGCCGGCGGGTGGGGTGCGTCTGAACCCCGGGCGCCCGCCGCCGCCGCCGCCCAGGAGTCCGGACGTCGCCCCTCCGGGGCTGTGGACGCGCGCCTCGGTAGTCCATTTCACAGCCACATAGAGCTATGCAATCTTGGTGTGGATTAGGTGATGCAGGAGTAAGACGGTCCTGTCAGCAATTGCGGGACACAGGTGGAATTTTTGTCCCATCTCCAGGACACTGCGTTTGATCCTCAAGAACGGCGTTTTAATGACTTTTGCAGAGCGGATTTCTCTATGGCACAGACAAGACTTCAGCATAAGAATGGAGATCATAGAAATAAGGGCCTGAGAGGACAAGTAAGGAAAAAGTCTTGAGGTAGGACTTGAACGGTGATGGAGAGGTCTTGACCTTCAGTGGGAGCCAAACGGCCGAGTCCGGGGAAGCTCTGGCACCTCAGGGGCTCCGATCCGGTGGCCATTACCCTTCATCCCCGAGTCCCTCCTGAGAGCAAAAGAGCATCCTGGAGCAAAGCAAGAGCACAACAGGTTTCCCAGATCCACCAGAAGCAGAGGGTGAGACACAAGGACCAGAATGGGGGAGCAAAGAGGTTTAGATACAGAGAGAATTACAACGGGTTTGTTACCTATACACCAGTGGGGAACTGGCTTTATTTAAAGACTGAGCAGGACCTGTCTTCCAACGGCTCGAGGCTTAAACTTTCCATGGAAGTGTGTCCGCCTGGAATATAGTTCAAAGCTAGCTATGAGGTGTATGCAGATGTTACTATGAAAATTACATTTAAATAGTAGTAGTAAATAAGAGATTTGAATGAGTTAGCTCGCACATTTACTCATAAAAATGGGAAACAGTTATTAGAATGTAGTCATCAAACAAAGACAAAAACAGAATTTATAGAAGAGATGGAAGATTTATACAAATTTATAAAAGAGAAGAGAGGAAAGAGAAAAAGAAACCACACATAGCTTGGGAATGGGGAATTGTGTTTATCTTTTCCTTGGGAAACGGATGAGCAGAAAGGCATCAAACTGCTCTGACAGCTTATTCTGGCGAACCTGATAAACTCATCAGGTAAACAATTTTGGCTACTTATAGATGCTCCAAAAATTCTTGAAGCTTTGGCTGCGGAATGAATGGGGCGACTTTCTTTGTGTAATACCTGCCAGTGTCCTTCCTTTGGCACCTCTGAGTCAATTAAGCCTAATTGTGCTATTTTCCTCATGAGGACTTCTCAGTCTCATCTCTCCCCCTTTTGGGGTCACAATTATTCTCAAAAGAGCAGATTTGACCATGGGCACTTCGGTCTCTCTTTGACACAGTTGGATATCAGCTTAAAGTAACAGTCGTGAGAAACGCTTAGGTAATCAGATATCAGATTGCGGAGGAAAGTCAAAATCCTGAGGACAGCAAAAGTATCACAACAAAGATTTTGAACTTACTTTGCATCCAACAGCCTAGGACAAACCAGAAGAATAAGTCTCAACATCACTTCAGCAATAATCAAGCGGCTTTCAACTTTCTTTCTTGAGGCACAGTAAATTTAAAGGACCCAAAGTGCACAGTTCGAAAACCTTTGCCAATGTAAACCGACCTGAATAACCACTGATGTGGTGCCCGGACTAAGGTGTAGAACGCTTCCAGACCCCAGCAAGCTTCCTCGTGTGTGACGTGACTCTTTCCGTGCAAGAGCTCACAGAGTAGTCTCCACCCCCACCACGCATCAACTTCTATCAATACTTGTTAATTTCTCCTGCCCTTTAATTTCATATAAATTGAATCATAAAGTATGTACAGGGTTTTTCTTTTGGGAGAGGGGCATGCTTCGGCCTCCTTTTGTTCGACATTATGTCAATGAAACTTATCCATGTTTTTCATGTAGTTCTTTGTTTCCGGGTGTGTTCCTTGTATGAATATATCTCAACATACATATTTCTTCCACTGTTGTTGGACGCATGAATTGTTTCTGGTTTACAATATTTCGAATTGGTATGAACATTCTTTTACATGTCTTTTGGTGGACACACTCACACATTTCTCTGGGGCAGTCCATTCCGATAGAAATATAATGCCAGTCATAGGAATTTTAAATTTCCTAGTAGGTATATCTTTAAAAAGTAAAATGAAAGAGGTGAAATCAGCTTTAATAATATTTTATGAGACCTACTATATCAAAAATATTATCATTGCAACATGTGACACTGGCAACACTTCAAGTGTTCAGTGGCTACACGTGGCTTGCAGCTACCATATTGGACAGCACAGGACTAAGGTACAGAGCTAAAAGTAGAATTTCTGGGCCATGGCACATAACTGTGTATGTATGACCTTTAACTGATACTTCCAAAAAATTTTCCAGCATTGTTAAACTTATTTATACTCTTACCAGAAATGAATGACAGTTTCCAGGGCTCCCTATCCTGTCAACATCTGGACGTGTCGATCTTTTTTTGTGTGTGTGTCAGGTTTGTGAGGTGATAGTTACATAAACTAAAACTCGCCAACATTAGATCACGCTACATATTTTTCAGCGATATCATTTCTTTGCAAAGCCGGATTTTAGTGGTTGCTGTGATAAAAAGAAAGTACCATGCAAAAAAATCCATGTGGAACAAGAGAGGACAGTGGCAGGTTGAGAGGCTGTGCAGTGCACAACACCAAGGTATATGATTTTGAAATGTCAGAACACTGAAAACAACAAACCGCTCTATTGGACTTTTGCGGAGAGTCAAGAGAACCCATAAGAACACCCACAGTGCCAGCCACATACCCACAAAATATACAAATCTATGGGAACTCAGCAAACAACAGCATTCCCCAAGTAAAGTGATACTTGTGTTTTCAGCCAATGTATGAGGAGATTAGTGCAAACAAGAAGCGGAGGTGAGGAGAGGGCATCTGCAGGCAATCAGAGCTTATTCATTAATTAAATCAATTTAATATTAGTTAAAGGTTTGATGTTAACTGCAGATATTGATGTTGTAAATTAAGCTGACATATGTTGGAATGCGTGAATGCTGGAATCATTTATTGGCATATGTTGACGTATATATATATTAGATGACACCTAAAAATATTTACCAAAAACCGTAAATGGAATAATTGAGTGCTCTGGTTGCTAGAATTGTAAGAATTTATCCCCTTTTAAAGATATTTTCTGGTATATTTGATTTACTTGAACACATAACTTTAAAATTTTGTCAACTGAAATACTTATTGAAAGTAATGTTTGCTTATTTGACCGGTACAACCAGTACAAGGAAATTTAGGAAGTCCAACTTAATTAGGCTTCTCAAGCCAGAATAAACCCAGGACCTGTATTTACTAGAGGATCATGTTACCATTATTTTCTACATTATGAGAAAATCTGGAGGAAAATATATAATAGTTTTTAGATCAAAATTATTAAAGCATTCTAAGTTTTCTAAGGAGTCACCTTCATAAATAAAAAATCCAACATGGCATAGACTTTTTCAATACCATTATATAGCAAATATTTAAATTATTTGCATTTTTGAAAAGTATGAGGATTCCCCTCTGTTATCCACTTCAGTTCTTTTCTGTCTTTGCACCAAGCAGTCAAGACCATTAATTTAATCAACAGCTAAGTCTTTTATTTTTCCACGTTACAAGTTCAGCAACGAAGTTTTTCCTCAAGGAAATATCACATTTAAAGCACAAGTAATGAAATATTTTTTTCTAGAAATTCTTAATTTTCTTGTTTTAAACTTATATGTAAATTTACATAGGTGAGTTTTACCGCCCTTAAGCTTATCGGGACAGTAATGCCTTTAAATAAGAGACCTAATTTGTCTATTCCCTCCAGAGGAAGAGAAAGTATATCGATTTGTTTCTGAGAAAATATATGTATAAAAGGGAAAAATTCCATCAAACTACTGGACATTCTAGAGGAGCTAGTTGTGGTAAGTAACATTATTTAAGGTGGAAACAGAGGCAATGGTATCTCTGAACAACGCTTACCGGTGAGGGAAACAAAAGGAAATGATTAAGCAACATGAGGTCCTTGAAGGACCCTCATGGCTGCAGATCAGAGTAATTCCGTGATACCATTTTGAATCACACAAGACGTTGCCTTTTCCAGGGTGTATACCTGTGCATGAAGTCATTGCTTTTCATCCATTTTACTAAGTGCTGAACTTGCTTACAGTTGTGGAAAGCATTAAATCTTGGTTTGTACAATTGTCAGAAGTGCTCATGTTGCTGATTTAATCGCTTATTTGTAAATGATATAAATGTCTTTCCTCTCCTTTCTGTATTCTGACTTAACCAATCCTTAAAGGACATTTAATTTTTTTTCCCAGCTATATGAAAACGTGAGTATACCAATCAAAGAACATTGCCCCTTGCATGCTAGAAATTCAGTTTTCTTCTGTACTAAGACCCCCTTTAATTGAAGCAATTTATCAAAGCCAAGAGTTCCTGTGGAGGCACTGTGTGTGTCCAGATCATCCCTATCATAGATATTCCACTTCTTGCAGAAATTGACAACTATGGAATTGGACCCGTAAGGTTTTTACCAAGTATCGGAAAGACAAGATGTGAACAACTTCTCACTAATGCGGTCTGAAGTTCCAGCAAGTACCAGAATCATCAGGACAACAGGCAACCAAAAAAGGCTCACAGCCTAGATTAGTGTCATCTACTATGTAACAGGGAATGGATCCCCGTCAGCCACCACCCATCAGAGATTATCGCCAGATGTTCACTTCCTAAAATTAAAACCAAAGTCCCATGCTGATGGGAGAAAGCAATGATGCGCAAATGAGAGAGAGAAAAAAGACTCGTCCAATAACCGCACTTTGTATACAAAAGCCCAAGAGCTCCGTTTTTCTGCATGTGAGATTCAACAGACGAACCCAGGGAACGTGAGCCAACAGCCCTAAGGGTCCAGGTCTGCAGGAGGTGCCTGTCCGGCACAGGGTTCTATTGGCTCCAAGGATGTGTCTCTGATGGGCTAATATTCGTGGGCATAGCCAAACCCCAAAAAACTGTCAAGGAAGAATACAGAGACAGTTATCTGCATGTGATTCACCACTGTAAAGGAGGGAGAACAGCCATTAGATTGTTTTCTTCAAATAAATGCAAAATCAAGTTTTATTTTTCAAAAGAGGGAAAAGCATCTGGAGCCAGGGAGGTTTTTCTCCACTGGGGTAAGCTACTTGGCAGTAAGCAAGGAGATCACTCTGGCCAGTCTTCTCTGGACCCGGTTGACTGCATCACCACAGAAAAGAATTACAGTCGTTGGAGGACTTTGTATTCAATGACGGTACCCTGGAAGTTTAGCTGTCCTTCATACGCAATAGAATATGTCTGTGCAATGTTCAAACACCCTTCTGTTGTACCTCCCCCTTAGTTAAGTCAGGAGGGGACCACTCCCCTTATTTAGAACGTCATAGATGGATGTATAGAAAGGCTGTTGTGTTGGCAAGTAAATGAAGCAAGGGACATTAAGAGAGTTGGAAAAGAAACTGGAATACAATTTGGTACCGCTTCTGTGGAAGGCAAATTTGCAAGATATACTCAAATTAGAAGCATATAAAGACTATAATGTAGCAATTACACTTCCAGTTGTCTACACTATAGAAATACCCACGTAAGTGGCCAAAGATATGTGAACAAAAATGAGAGTTGCAGCATTACTTGTAATCCTGAAACCATGAAACCAATGTAGTTTAAAAAGCAATATGAAAAAGGTTAAATAAATAATGCACAAACTATGGAAGAAATGTCTTTATCAAAAATAACGCAGAGGATACTTATGATGATGATTCCAGTGACCACAACATTATTGATAAAGCAATTATGAAATCCAGGCAGTGTTCCGGGAATAGCATACTTTTGTTGGCCCCAGATTACAGATGACAAAATTGCGGCACATCAACACCAAATGCTGGTGAGGACATGGAGCCAAAGGAACTCCCATTCGTTGCTGGTGGGGACGCAAAGTGGTACAGCCAGTTTGGAAAACAGTTTGGCAGTTTCTCACAAAACTAAAAATATGCTTACTGTATGATCAGGCAATCCTACTCCAAAGAAGTGGAAAAGTCATGCTCACAAAAAAAATTTGCACAGGGACGTTTATAGCAACTTCATTCACAATTGCCAAAACTTAGAAGTGGTACGTGCAGACAGTGGAACGCTACTCAGCACTAAAAAGAAATGAGCTATCAAGCCATGACAAGACGTGGAGGAATCTTAAATGCATATTACCAAGTGAAAGAAGCCAACCCCAAAAGGCCACATTCTGTATGATTCCAATTGTATGACATTCTGGAAAAGGCAAAACTATGGCGAGAGTAAAAAAATCAGTGGTTGCCAGAGGTGGGGCGAGGAGGATGAATAGGCAGAGCGGGAAGGATTTTGGGGGTAGTGAAAATACTCCGTATGAGATGTGGATACGTGCCATCACACATTTGTCCAAAGCCATGGAATGCACACCACCAAGAGTGGACTGGAATGTAAACTATGGGCTTTAGGAGATTATGATGTGTCTATGTAGGGTCATCGGCCATAGCAAATGTACCACTCTGTTAGGGAATGTTGATAATGAGGGAGGCTGTGCATATGGGGGGGTCAGAGGGGGAGCATATGGAAAATTCTCTGTACCTTACCCCAATTTTGCCATGAACCTGAAAGGCTCTAAAATATTGTCTTAATAAAGAAAAAGTAAGCACACTTGAGAAACTCAATCTTCCCAAAGTAAGCATTTTGAAAAATGAATGCAAGCACATTAAATTAATTCTAATTTATAAATTCTAATTAATAAATTATAAATTCTAATAAATTAATTAGAACATTAAACACACATGCACACTCACACACACACACACACCCGCACATTGAAGGGCCAAAAGTTTAACTTACTCATCCAAGCCTATAAATGGCAGAATAAAGATTTTATCCCACCACACCAGGACCCGGGTTCTTAGGTCTCAGTTTCAGGAATTCCTGTTGTACAGGTATAGGAGCCTGACACCCTAGCAGATGTTGCATGAGAACCCGGTTGCAGGGGCGGGATGGCTCTTGACAGGTATTAGACGCGAGATACATAGGATCCAGAATACAGGAGGGTCAATTTTACGCGAGGAAATCTGCAGGTGATGAAGAACAGGAAACATGTTGGGCTGAGTTAGTGCTCTGAAGACCCTGGGTGGGCTCGAACCACTAACCTTTCAGTTAACAGCTGAACGCGCTAAACGAGTGTGCCGCAAAGACGCAGGAGATCATGTTTTCCTGACCTCCCCCGCTCCCCCAGGAGTGAGCACCTACTAACCCCTAGGCCGTGTCGCCCGCCCTGCAGGAAAACTGCAAATTCCAAGGCCTCAGAAAACCAGAGAAATTACCTCGATGAATCGTGTTGTTAGTCTCGTTTGAAACCTGTGCGTCGGGCGATTCCGAAGGTGGAAGTGCAGCCGAATGATCTCGCCCCGGACCCGCTTTAGAAGCCAGCACCCCCGGAGTCTCCCAGGGCCGCGACCCTCTCGGGCCCGAGCCGAGGGGGCCCCAAGGAAACCCGAACGCCCCTTGGGCTCTGGGGGTGGCTCTGCCCGTCGCTTCGCCTTCACCCGACTGCCCTTCATCACCCGCCCTCCCCAGGCCCGGGACGGATGCGCGGGCTGGAAAGTGGGCGAAGGACACACAGAGGTCAGAGAATGAGCGTTTGCCCACCCTTCCGGGAGGCCTTCGGGGTCGGTCACAGTATTTTAAATTTGTGTGTCCCTAATGAGTTATGACGTCCTTTCTTAGGCCTTTTGGCCATAAAGAAATCTTCTTTAGTGAAGAGACCCTGTTCAAGTGTTTTGTCCACTTTTAATTGGCTTGACTTTTTCTGTGTTACTTTTTACATAAACCTTGTATGGTATTAGAACAGATTTAGATTTACAGAAAAGTTGAGAAGATCATACAGAGAATTTCCATACACCTCACATCCTGTTTCCCCTACTCACAGCTTACATTAGAACGGTACATTTGTCATAAAGAATGAATGAATACATTATTATTAACTAAAGCCCACGTTTTATTCAGATTTCCTTAGTGTTTACCTAATGTCCTTTTTGTGTTCCAGGATCCCATCCAGGGTATCCCACTACATTTAGTTAGTTATCATGTCTCCCGATGACGCTCATCTTGAGACTGTCAGAGTTTCTCAGACTTTCCTTGTTACTGATGACCTCGAAAATTCTCAGGAGTACTGGTCAGGTATTTTGTAGAGTGTCCCTCAATTGGAATTTGCCTGATGTTTTCCTCATGATTAGACTGGAGTTTTGGGTTTGGGGAGGCAGAATGCCATTCTCACCCCTTTGTACTGTGGGTATGTACTATCAACATGACTTAATCACTGTTGATGTTAACTTTGATTACCTGGTTGAGGTAGTGTTTCTCAGGTTTCTCTCCTCTAAAGTTACTCTTTATTCCATGTCCGTACTGTCTCTTGGGAAGGAAGTCACTATGAGTTGCCCACAGTTAAGGAGGGTAGAGTATCTACATAAATTGTTTGAGATACTTCTGCATGGGACATTTGCGTATTTTCCTTTGTTATTTATTTATGTATCTACCTATTTCTATCAGTATGGACTTGTGGCTATTTATTTTACACTTTGGGGTTACCATCCAATACTATTTTATTTAATTCATTGCCCAAATTGTTCCAGTTTCAGCCATCATGAGCTTTTTCAGTTGGCTTCTGTGTCCCTTCTGTGTCCCATCACTGTGGAGTTTTTCTTTGGTTGATTGGTTTTGGTTTTTCTCTTTAGGAGTTTACACTTTCTGGTACGGCAAGATGCTCCAGGCTCATCTTGGATATTTCCTGCCCCAGAGTTAGAATCAGCCACTTCTCCAAAGAGCCTGGATTCCTTTTATTGATGGCTTGACTTTTTATTGCTGGTATCTAAAAGGTTTTATATTCAGAATTTGAGTCATTTGTAAGATAAATATATTGCAAATAATTTCTCCCAGTCTGGCTTGCCTTTTCACTTTCTTATCATGATTTTTCGTGAGCATATGTATTTTTTTACTTTTATGAAATCCAGCTTACCTATATATTTTTCTTCTTTTATCGTTAAGGCCTTGTGTTCTCTGAGAAATCTCTCTTACCCCAGGATCATGAATATATTATCCTCCACTTAATTCTGGAAGCTTTAGATATTTAACTTCCACTTTTAAATCTATGGCTCATCTCAGATTCATCTCCGGAACACAGCAGGCTTGAGAATACTAAACACTAGAGAATCATAGTCTACCCGCCAACAATATGACCTCCCAGAACCCTGCTTTGTGTTTTTTATGTAAAAACATTCACAATATTTTCCTGCTCTGCTCTGGTGCTTCCCTCCCTGGTCCCTGTCTCCCCACCAACCCCTGGGCTGGAGAACAAGTGGAAGCATTGGTATATGGAATCCAGTGGCTTTCCTTCCTAACTGCCATCCAGGAGTCAAGAAGCTCCAACTCTGCCGCTACCACTACCTCTCACACCTACCAAACTGGTGACTACAAACTAGAACGTGACTGCCAACCAAAAGTGTCTCTGAACACTCATGGCTCCATAACCTTATTTTCCCCCAGCAACAGCAGTGGGGAAGTGTCCTCTGCTCACTTCTGCCAGCTCTCTTGTGTGCATCTCATTTCTATCCAGAACCCAACCTGCAAGGGAATCTGAGAAGTATAACTTTTACTTTTCCAACCCCTTCAACTAGGAGGAGGATGGAATGGATTTTGAGTGAGCCAACCCACACTTAAAGTTATTTTTAATCCCCCTACAAGAGCCCTGTATATTTTTCAAAGACATCCCCTTTTTTAAATATGCAGAGAGAAGAAGGGGTAGAAGAACATATACTAAACTCCTTAGAGTGTGCGCTCCTGGAAGTGGAAAAGGGAATGGGGGTTGGATAAACAGAGAAAATAACAAAAGACAGTAAGGGCCTTGCTCAGAGCAGCCACCATAGTGTGTTCTGAACTAAGGTGCATAATCATCATCATCCTTTGCACCTGGGATCTAAGAAAATAGATTAACTGATCAGTGAGATGGAATTACAAAAACATTGCAGACAAACAGACAATTTACCCGAGCAGACCGGTCTAATTAACAAAGGCGGGAAGAAAGTTCAAAACAACGTGGACGGACATTGAGAGTATTATGCTAAAGGCAATAAACCAGACAGAGAAAGACAAACACCGTATGATTTCACCCATATGTGGAAGATAAACAAACACGCTGGTAAGGAGAACCGATTGGTGGTTACTAGAGGGGAAAAGGGTGGAGAGAGGGTGAAAGGGGTAAAGGGGCGCATGTGTATGGTGACAGATAAAAACTAGACTATTGATGGTGAGAACGATGCAGTCTGTACAGAAGCTGAAATATAATAATGCACACCTGAAATTTACACAATGTTATAAGCCAATATGACCCCAACAAAATAATTAAATTATAAAATTAAAAAAGTAAATTCCAGCTATAGCAGTTTATTAGGCAGAAAAGTGTTAAATAGTAAGAGCAGTACAAATCTACACCAGGCTAATTGTAAACAAAAGAATGAAAGAGTGGAAACGTGAATATCAGACAAAGGTAAACAGCAAAAGAAAGCTTTAAAGCAGAGGAGTAAAATCCTGCATTTACCTCGAATCTAATCTAATTGTTTTCCCCTGAACCAGCCTCCTTGGGTAGCTGCAGAGGGTGTGGTGAGGGGAAGAAATCTTGGAGTGAAATTTTCATTTACTCACTCTTGTATAGGTCTCTGAGAGGCCTAAGAATTTAAAAGCAAGATTCAATCCTTGGCCTTTTCCAGGGACTCAAAGGAGGCTTAGGAGGAGAGAGATTCAATTATCACCCAGATCTTCCGGAGTAACTCAGACACATCCCCACTAGTCCAGCCTCCTGAACTGTCGCTGGGTCTTGGATGCCTGTTTGGGGGAAAAGAACTGGTGTTCCTGGCAAGGTTGAGAGGAAAGGGCTTGGGAGACACAGGCAATGAGAGGGCAAAGAGAATGTGTCAGCAGGTGAGGAAACGAACTTTCCATCAGTCCATGCCAGATATGGACCAGAGACAAGAAAATGAATGAATTTCTGAAGCTTTTCTGCAGAGATCCTTCATCCACTTGTAAAGAGCCACTTTGAACTTAGGTTTTTTCAAATCCATTATTTGCCAAAACTTTATAGTGTTGCCTGACATAAATTTCCTATGGGAGTCTTTGCTCTGGGTGGCTTTTTTGCTTGTTGACTATGTCTTCCAAAAAGAACACTGAGAAAAATCTATTTTGGTACTGCTTTTTCCAAGTCCTTCCAGTGTCTTTTTCTAATTTGAGCTGGTTGCCAAGCTGTTGGGAAGCGTTGGTGTTTCAACGGTAGTCCTCTCGCTTCCCATGTGGAAGACTCAGATTCAATTCTTGGCACAATGCAGTGTGCACAATATCTTCCTTTGAACGCTCTCTTGCTCAGGCAAGTTAGGTGATTTCAATGTTCTGACCTCCAGGAGCAGCCCTGACATTAATGGGGGGCAATAGGAACTCAAACCCCTCAGGTTATTTCCAAGTAGAAGACATCAGGGAATTTGTGTGAACAGGCACTTTGAAGAGACGACGTCTTTGAAGCCCCAGCTGTGTCTGATGGGTCCCTGAGATTTTGTTCAGTGTTACTTTGTTCCCTCTCCTGGTGGATCCCTGGAATCCAAAAGAGTCATCTGGTTGCTGATCCGTGTGCTGGATTTTGGACAGACCGCTGAGCCACATCTCACTGTGGAGTGGGGATCAAGAAATGAAATTCCTGAAAGGAGAGAAGCCACAAGGCCTGGCAGACACCCCTGTGGAGAGGGAGGAGTGAGGGGCCCGGGGAAGGGAGCGACTTGTGGGGAGGAATCAACAGGGAGATGAGGGGAACTTTGTAGACCGGCCTCAGGCCTTCCTGTCGAGTTAAGCCTCAGGCTTTGCTGGTCTGGGTAAAATTAATGAAGACGCCCAAGTGGAGAGCAGCACATACAAGAAAACCACTTTTATCACCCCTGTTTGTCTTATACTTCACCAGGGAAATCTTCTGTTTAGGGGATCATTTTTATGCTTCAGGGTAAGCAGCACTTGGGGGAGGCCGTGACAATCCTTAGCTCTGGAGGTTTGGAGGAGAAGACTCTGGAAAATGAAAGCCCAGGCATCATCTGGTCTCACTATACTGTTTTCATCAAGTAATTTCTGCAGCCAAGCTTATGTGGGTCCCAGGTATCAAATGGCAGCTGCCACATTGGTGGGTTGAGTAGGTACCGCTGCTAATTTCTTCCTCAAACAGACGACAAATGATGGACCCAGAGCCATTGGAGGGAGATGCAAGAGCAGAACTTAAAATGCTCTTCTCCATGTTGTCCTCTCTCTGCCACCTCTGAGCATCAACCTTCTGTACACACTAGTTCAAAATAGCCTTCAATCTCTACAGAGGTTTATAGTTTTTCATAATTCCTGTAAGTCATGTTCTTCTTCCTTCTATAATTCTTCCAGGGTGGATTTTGGGGAGCTGGTCAGCAGCCCAGACTAGTTCAGCATCCTGGGTCATTTGTCTGCTTTTGGTATTAAGGTAAAGTTTGCCTCACAGAATAATCAAGGAGTGTTCTCTTGGCTTCTATATCCTGGAAGAGATTGCAGAGAATCGGTATCATTTCTTCCTTAAATGTTTGGTAGAATTCACTAGAGAAACCATCTAAGTCTGGTGCTTTGTTTCAGAAGGTTATTAGTTGTTGATCCAACTTATTTAATAGATATAGGGTTATTTAGATGATCAGTTTTTCCTTGTGTGAATTGTGATAAATTGTGTCTTTCCAGGATTTGGTCCATTTCATCTAAGTTATCAAATTGGTGAGCAGACAGTTGTTCATATTATTCCTTTATTATTGTTTACTGTCCATGGGATCAGTACTGAGGTCTTTCTCTCATTTCTGCTGTCAGTAATTTGTGTCTTCTTTCTTTATTTCTCGCCTAGCCTGGCTAGAGTTCAATCAATTTTATTGGTCATTTGAAAGAACTAGCTTTTAGTTTCATTAGTTTTTCTCTATCAATTTCCTGTTTTCAATTTTGTTGATTTCTGCTCTTGGTTTTATTATTTTTTTCTATGCTTACTTTGGATTTAATTTGTACTATTTCCTTTTTTCTCCCCTGAGTTTTCTAAAGCGGAAGCTTAGATTATTGACATTAGACCTTTCTCCTTTGCTAACATATGCATTCAATGCCATGAATTTCCCTCTATGCATTACTTTTACTGCATCCCACACATTTTTATAAGTTGCACCTTCATTTTCACTGAGCTCAAAATAATTGATTTCTCTTGAGACTTTTTCTTTGACCCATTGTCATGAGAATTTCTTCTTTATAAAATATCTCTGTTTTCTTCCTCTCTTATTTTCTTATCATGCAACACAAGATGTATTGACTTTTTATCATAGTATTTAAGTTTTGCTAACTTTCTATCACACTGTTTAAGTTATAGGATATCAAGAAGATGAGTAATATCACCCAGGAACTATTCATCCTTTTCTGGGAAAAATAGTTCGTGCATTTCAGTTGTATGCAGGATACTTGTATCATGTTAGGCAGAAGTATGACCTTCTTATTGTCTTTATTTGGACATTAAGTATGGTGTTAGGAGATGCGTATGGGTGTCAGATTGACAAGGGGTAGACTTGTGATGGTTACTTCCGTGTGTCAACTTGACTGGGCCATGGTGCCCAGATATTTGCTCAAACATTTTTCTGGATGTTCCTCTGAACGTATTTTTTGGATGAGATTAACATTTAAATGAGGGAACTTTGGGTGAAGCAGGTTGCCCTCCATAATGTGAGTAGGCATCATCAAATCAGCTGAAGGTCTGAATAGAACAAAAAGACTGACCTCCCCTAGTAAGAGGGAATTCTCCAGCACATTGCCTTCAGACTTGATCTGCACCATCAGCCGTCCTGACTCTGCAGCCTGCTAGCCTCCGTGGCATGTTTTGGACTTCCCAGCCTCCACAATTGTATAAGTCAGTTCTTTATTACGTAGATAGATAGATAGGCCCAATTGGATCTGTTTCTCTGGAGAATCCTAAGACTCTTTCTTTTTTCCTTCCTTCCTTCCATGCTTCCTTCCTTCCTTCCTTCCTTCCATTCTTCCTTCGATCCTTCCTTCCTTCCTTCCTTCCTTTCTTCCTTCACTTTCTGGTATTCTCATTTCATGTATGTTACACTTTTTTTTTTTTTTTTTTTTTAAAGATTGGCACCTGGGCTAACAACTGTTGCTGTTACACTTTTTAATTGACCCACAGTTCTTGGATAGTCTGTTCTATATTTTTCATTCATTTTTTCTCCTTTCTTTTCGTTTTGGGGAGTTTCTATTGATGTCTCTTCAAGGTCGTTGATTCTCTCTTTCTCCATATCCACACTACTGATTAGCCCATCAAAGGCATTCTTCTTTTCTGTTTCTGATTTCTATCATTTCCTTTTGACTCTTTCTTAGAGTTTTCATCTCTCTGCTCACATTGCCCATCTGTTCTTTTATGTTTTCCACTTTTTCCCTCAGAGCTTGTATCATATTCAGCATAGTTATTTTCAATTCTTGGTCTGATAATTCCAAGTTTCTGTCATATCTGAGTCTGGTTCTCATGCTTGCCTTGACTCCTCATACTGGGTTTTGTTTTCTTTGCATTTTAGCATGCCCCTCAAGTTTTTTGTTGAAAACTAGACGTGATGTATTGGGTAAAAGGAACTGAGTTATATAGATCTTCAGTGTGAGGTATTATGTTTATCCAGCTAGGAGTTAGGCTGTGTACTGTCTGCTGTAGCTGTAGGTGTCAGAGACAAAAATTTCCTCTAGCGTCCTTGTTTTTGCCTTCCTGGTTGTTTTGGGTTTTTCTAGAGACTGCTTTAATAGAGTCTGAGTCTTGTCATTCTTTACACTGCAGTCCCCTGTTACTATACAGGAGCCCTAGTGATATGGTGGTAAGGTGTTAGAGAGGGGAAGTGTGCTGTAGTCCTATATGAGGTCTCGATCTTTTAGTGGGCCTATGCCCTTAGACTGTGACCTTCACAAGTGCTTCTCAGCTTTTTTCCCCCTTATGTCAAATGGAATGGCTAGGAGGGACTGGAACTGGGTATTTCCTTTCCTCCACATTGGTTAGGCTCTGGCAAACTACTTTTCCTTGAGGGCAGCCTTTTAAGAAGGACAGAATGCACTGGGCATATTTGTAAATGGTTACTTTTCCCCTCCCCCTCCAGAAGCATGAGGGAATTGTTCTCTGATCCTCACTCTGACAATCTGTTGAGACTCCTGGAGATAACACTCCCAAAAGTTTGGGAGCCTCCATAAGCTGGGCCTCCAGGAGTTTTTTCCTCCCAAGCCAGTCCCACTCAGCTCCAGCAAGCAGTCAATTCCCCTTTAAGTGTCAATACCTTAAATGCTGCTGGCTCTAGTGATATGGTTTCTGATCCAGGCACTTTGTGATTCTCTGTATTTCCCTGTCTCTCCAGTTTTGTGGGTGTTTTCTTGCCCTGTGACCTCAGTTCTCTGATGGAACTAAGAAGAGTTGTTGATTGTCAGTTTGTTCAGCTCTTTTCTTGTTGTGAGGGTGGTAATGATGAGTTTTAAGCTCTTTACACTTCTGTTTGGAATTCCTAGATCGTTTGTATTTTCCAAACTGGCAAAAAGTATCACATGAATCCTCAGTTTTATTTTAACGTTTTTCGAGACCCCTCACACGGAGTTCTCCATCCTGCTCACGTCTCTAATTCTTCTTTAGGCTAACTGCATACCTGTCATCCTGAGGCTTCCTTTCCCTCTTCTATTATTTTGAATCTCCTGTTTCTTAGACGTCGTGTCTTCCTTTTTCTTGGTTTTTGCTCTCATTTTACTCTAAGTAGACATCTGTAATACACCCTCACAAATTTGAAAGTTTTGCTCTTGGTAAAACTGTAACTTACAAATTTTTTCTCCTAGCACTAATGTTATCAAGTATTTCAATGACATTCTGAGACCTGACCTTTTTTATTGAGACTTTTTTTCACTAGAGGCTGTTAGGATCATTTCTTCACGCCTGGAGTTCTGACACTCATATCTGATGTATCTTACTATGGCTCCTTTCTCTTCCTTTGGTTGGGCACACCATCAGCCTTTCAGTGAGAGACTGTATGTCTTTAAGTTGCAGGATGTTTTTTCATCACGACTACTGGATAGTTTCCTCTCCTTTGTTTTCTCAGCAGGTGAGAGTAATCGCTTCCATTCATAGTGGTGTATTACACCCTCTTCACGGGAGACCATGTCTTTTTCACAAGACACACTCATTTGCTGTCCTATAGAGATTATTACCAGATACCAAATTGTAAAACATGCACACAGAGTAACCCCCAAAAGTCTGAATGGACGCGAAAGGAGGGATTCTCACAGAGGAGCTCATTTTCACCCTCACTCCATAATTTTCCGAGGGTTATTTCCAGAAACGTTGACCAATCCCCATACCCTGCTAAAAGAAAGGGAAGTGTCATATTTTCTTTTGGACAATAAGTCTTGGGATTCTTTTTCTCTCACTCTCTTGAGTCCTTGGAACTTGCTGCAATCAGTACACTTGAGCACACAGGAGAAAGTGGAGTATCTTTCCTACCTTTCGAGAGATGTGGAAGAGGTTTTTTTAGTGGAGGTTTTGAGGTACCATCTGTCAGTGCAAATTGTGCAATGGAATCTATGATATCACTGCTTTCCCCAACTATAAATTAGCCCTTAATGTGCTTGCCTTTAAGGAATAACATCACTAGAGGAGCAGCAAAGCAATGTGGGACTCTTCTGGCACCTGCAGCCCCTGCGTATGCAAGAAAACAAAATACTTACAGATCAAATCACCCAGCGTCTCTAACTCCTAAAATTCAGTTTGGGCGGATATAACCTTTTGGGTTTTATTGATTTGTTGGTGTTTGAAAAACTTATTCTAGGTATGAATCAGTTTTTCTTTTACATGCTACACGTACTTTCTCCGATTTTGTACTTTCCCTGTAATTGGGTGTCCCGTTTTACATGCGCATAGACTCATTCTTAATTTTCATATAGTCAAATATTTTTCCTTAAAAAAAATCTCACCTACAATTTGTTTACAGTCATGTGTCAAATGTTTATTTCAAGCCTATCTCAAGAGCAGAATTTTATACCTAAGCCAATTCAAATATTTCTGTCTTGATAGATAGAAACTATGAAAAGATTCATTGCTAATCATCATTAAGCCAAATAGAGAAGAAGAATGTCTGGGAAAAGACAACAACATTTCTTACGAAAATGCTTCAAGGTTATTTTGTTCCATCCAAAATTAATAATCAGCTGAGCAGGGTTTCCAGATGGAACTCTTAAACTTATTGTACTTTGTCAGCATTTTATCAAGAATGCTGGTGAATTCTCTGAAGAGGTAGATGATCACACCAGATCACAAAAGCTCTTTCCCAGCTCAGATTCAGCACGATTTTCTATCTCAATTTTGCCCTTTAATTGTGTCTAATCTTTAAATATTTTAACTACATATTTAACTTACTTAGTATATATTAACATTTTACTGCAAATGACAACAAACCAAATACTAATCATCTCAAGCCAAGAAAGGGAATTTATTGGTTGTCAGGAGAATCGTCCAAGATGCAGAAGTGATTGAAAGTGACTCCTTGGTGTCCCTTCTGGGAAGTGTTTGGCATTGCTTAGTGCAGAGTTCAGCAAACTTGTTTGTAAGGGCCAGATAGTGAATAGTGCAGGTGTGTGGGCCAAGAGGCAAAATCAAGGATACTATGTAAGTCTTCATATAACAAGAAAGAAAACATATTTCCAAATAGTTTTTAATTACAAAATTCAAAATTAACCCTAAAACCTGAGTCTTTTGCATCGAGAACTTGGCACTACCCTGCTGGCCTGGCCTCCCTGGTGCCACTCTCTCTTCACTCCACACAGGCTGATCTCTCCCTGCTTTCTCCAAAAGGGAGCCCCACACGAAAGACCCCGTTCATTGCAGGACAGTGATGCGCTGAGAGGTCCACCAGGTCCACCAGTTCCAGTCCTGGAGTGAGTTGCCTCGTCCCCACAGCACTTCTGACCTGCCCTAGAGACGCGTCTTTGTGAGGCCTCCAAGTGCGGAGGGAAGGTCACCCACTGGGGGGCAACCAAGTTGCCTGGAGGAGGTGGGAGGGGAGACGTCCAGGACAACAAGGGGCCAAGTGCTGAGATGGAGGCATCTCCAACCTCCAAGAAGATTCAGGCAGATGAGGAACGGAGATGTCTGGAGGGAGGGTCCTTTCAAGCAAGGCTCCCGGGGCCCTCAACTTGATTCTTGACTTTCTCCCTACCACTTGCGGCACCTGCAACTTTCCCACCTTACTTGATGCCGACTACACCTTTCCATATGCTCAGGCCAAAAACTCTTAGAGCGTTCCTTGACTGCCATTCTTTTTCTCACACTCTACATCCAATTGGTCAGACATTCCTGTCTTCCTGGACCCTCAGGTGCTGACTCTGATCTGTACAATCTCTTTTTCCTGCTCTCTGAACTTGGGTAACCAATTCTGTGAAAGGCAAAGAGATTAATTCACCTAGATCCCTGGGTTCACTCACACTTTAGGGTTTGACAGTCTTAACCCCAGGATCATTGGGTTGGGCATCCTCTATGCCTTTTCTTTGGCTCAAAGTCTGCCATTCCACGACTATCCTCAAGGACCAAGTAGAGGGCTGGGCAAGATTCACTCCTGCTCCTTCACGAGATTTTAAGCAGTATTCCTAAATCACTGAGAATTTAATTTGTCTGTCCTGGACAAAAAGGTCCATAGGTTTCAGAGCTCTCACTCCATGCACAGAGAAAAGTCTCCGCGAGGATACAGTGAGAAGGCAGCATTCTCCAAATGCCAGAGAGGGCTCACCAGAAACCAATTCTACCAGCACCCTGATCTTGGACTTCCGGACTCCAGAACAGTGAGACAGAAACGTCTGTTGTTTAAGCCACCCAATCTGTGGTGTGTTGTCATGGCAGCCCAAGTATACTAATATACTTGGGCCGTGTCAACCTAATTTCTACATGATAGGAAGTTACAACACCTTTGGGAGGAAGCATTATCAAATTTAAGGGTATGAACTTTGTGGCTTTTGCACTGATATTGCCTCCCGTAGTTACACGTATATTTAAGGCTGGACCTGGGACCACGAGATCAGGCAAAATGAAAAAAATTTGGAAGGCGGGAAAGATGTGAAGTTGGACAATTGCACTCTCTCTGCACCTTCAGAGCTTTGCAACTTTTTCAGTGGAGTCTGCACCTTATGTACCTTCAGGCTCAATCTGAGTACACAATCATTTAAACAACAAAACCAATTTTTCCAATTTTCACCATCACGTGCTTGGAGAAATAAGTATTTCAATTACCCAGTTCCATTTTCATTGAGGCTACTGTTCTGAGGATGATAAAGATGTGGAGTGTCCGTGTAATATTACGTTTCTTTCTCTTTTCTCCATGCCGAGAAGGTCCTCTTCACTCTGCTGCCCACATTTGACCAGAAACTGGAATCCCAGCAAATCTTAACTGCCTCTGGAAAAATCTCAGCAAATATAACCCCAATCGCCAACTTGTACAAAGATTAGTACGGTAATGAAGGAGAAAGAGCCCCATTACAAAAACTCAACTAGAGCTTTGGATGACAATTGTAAATGTCAATTGACCTGTACCAAGGTTCTTCTGCAGCACTAAGTGTATAGGGCTAGGCTAGTTGGCAGGGATCTCCAAGGTGCTCATTATCCCCATCTAATGGCCTCCTAAGAAGCTGTCATCAGGTAAAGGGATTTATGTGGTGTGCTGAGCAGAAATTAGTCCCAAAGTAGATGAAAAGATAAGGATTCTATAAAATGGGAGTATAATTTCACATGTGCTTAAGATGTGGGAAACTGTAAAAGAAAGTTGTTTCTATTCTAACAACAAGAATAAAGCTGGACGATCTACAAAATCATACCCATTTTGAGCCTACCAGAGAGCTGAGGTTGCAAGGCCACAGGGTAAACTGAAGTCCAAAGCATGATAAACCCCTCCAAGGAGGGACATACACGTGAACGGTTTCATCTTTGGAAGATAATGGAAGTGAACGATGGCAGCCATCTAAGATGTTAAGGAGAAAATAACTGAAATTTTAACCATTTCTTAAAGAGCAAATGTGGGCTATCATGACAGTTTACAATCTCTGAGAGGTTCAGATACTAGGTAGGTTTTTCCCCATTTGCTAAGTCTTTTCCTCAGGCCTCCACCAATGGTTCACACAGAAAAACAAGTCAGGCAGGGCAAGAGAGTCTCTTGAGGTTGCCTCAGTGGTGCAGGCATGCAGATCAAGATCAGCCACCACTGTGGTAGAGGTGCAAAACCTAGTCACTTCCCTCATATGCAATGAAAGTCATCTACCATTGATGCTGGAGCAAGAAACTCCAACCCTTGGTCCCAGGTATAAGTCAGCTGCTGTTGGGGCAGGGCTAGAAGAAAAAGCTGTCCACCACCGGATAAGTGGCAGGAGACTTGTTCTTGCCCAAGTCTTCCCATCATTCAAAGGTGGTGGTCCGTTACCACAAGAGAGAGCTCACAGAAACAGTAGTGTTGAGGCACACGTGGCCTGAGGTTTGGTACACAGTGCCTGCCTAAGACTGAGGCTAAAACAGGAGAACTGAAATGTCACCTTTCCTCCATGAGCCTTGGACTGAGAAATGAGCAAAAGCAGTCTAATCTACTTCTAGAGGAGAGGCTAGAGTGCAGCAAGAGACCCCTCTATGATGCAGGCGAATTAGAGCTGAGTGGAGCAGAAATGCTGAGAAAAAGCCCTGCAGCACCTCAGGTCTCACACTAAGCCCACAGTAAAAGCCATACACTGAAGAAGGAACTAGAAGCCTGTGATGCACAGCAGCTAACTAGGGCAGCAACTGCTTGATTTTTCATTTTTATTTTTTGTGAGGCAGGTTGGCCCTGAACTAACGTCTATTACCAATCTTCCTCTTTTTGTTTGAGGAATATTGTTGCTCAGCTAACATCTGTGCCAATCTTCTCTATTTGATGTGGGATGCCACCACAGCCTGGTGTGATGAGCAGGGCTTAGTCTGTGCCCAGAATCCCAACCTGTCAACTCCAGGCTGCCAAAGAGGAGTGTGCCAACTTAACCACTACGCCACCAGGCCGGCCATGCTGGTAACTTTGGAGATGAAGAACTTCTTCACTGGACTTACCCACAAAATAGACACAGTAGAGGAAAGAGTCTGTTACCTTGAAGATAGATCAATAAAACTGACCAAACTAAGATGCAAGGGAAAAGAATTATTGACCAAAAAAAAATAGAGAGTTTCAAAGGTGTTGACTAACATTATATGGTTCCATGTTTGTATAATTGGAGTTCCAGAAAGAGAAGGGAGAATGGGGAATAAGAAATATTTGAAGAATTCTCTTGAATTAATGAAAGACCAGAAAAAATCCACACATCAAGAAAGCACAAAAAACCCAATGCACGAAAATAAAAGGAAAGCACATGAGAGATGTCCTAATAAAGCTGCTGGGCGCCAAAGGAAAATAGAAAATCATGAAGACAGTTAGAGAAAAAGAAACATGTAGCTGAACCAAAATGAGATAGACTACAGACTTCTCACCTAAAACTATGCAAACAAGAAGACATTGGAGCAATATTGAGAAAACACTGAACAGAAAATTCATGTCGGCCCAGTAGTCTGTACCCAGTGAACATATCTTTCAAAAACGAGGATGAAATGAAGACTTTTCAGACAAACATAGCCTGAAAGAATCCACTTCCATCAGACTTTCCCTATGAGAAATGCTATCAGAAGTTCATCAGCCAGAAGGAACAAGATACTGGAGAGAAGTGTGGATTTACTTAAGGAAATGATGAGCACAGAGATGGTACTAATATGCGGAAACAAAAAAGGCATTTCCTTCTTAATTTTAATCTCCTTAAAGTAATTAAAAGGGCTGGCCTGGAGGCATAGAGGTAAAGTTCATGCACACCGCTACGGCGGCCCAGAGTTCACCAGTTTAGATCCTGGGCACAGACCTAGCACCACTCATCAAGCCATGCTGAGATGGTGTCTCACATAGAAGAACTTGAAGGACCTACAATTAGGATATACAACTAGGAGCAATACGATGGTGAATCAAGTAGATGTTAA